>NC_081405.1:420196197-420496197 GCF_030272615.1 Cryptomeria japonica | reverse complement strand
TTTGGACTTACTCACGATCGACACTGATGAGGAGAGTGCCATTGACGACCTCGATGACTACCTTGACATACCTGAATATAACCACATCTTCACTATTAGCCTTGCGGACTCTAAAAACACTAAAGACCTTCCCCTCGTTCACCCCCAACTCATTGACTGGGATCAGGATGGACCACCACAGATTGATACATTTCAAAATGACGAAGCTATTGTTGATTATCTTGGCATTCGCGATGATCTTCCTCTTGGAGACCATAAAGCAGGATACGCCATAGAGCTAAATAACATGGCATACTTTGGTGAGGGTGTCGGGCCTTCTAGTCGCAAAAATGTGAAAATAAATACAAAACAAGGGTCTTATGGCGAAAACCACACTGTGGCGCTCTCTGACTCTAAAAAAGTAAAAAGAAAGGACGTATCTGAGGGTGAAAACCTCTCTGAGGCGCCCGAAGATGGAAGGCTTGACATTCTCCCAGCATCATACGAGGAAAAATCATCCATGTTGGTAGAGGAGACTATAAAGACAAACATTGGTACAGCAGAGGTTCCACACAACATATTTTTGGCTCAATCATTGACAGAGGCCGAGAGAGCAAAATTCATAAACTTCTTTAAGGAACGACAAGTCAACTTCGCATGGTCTTATGCTGATATGCCTGGACTAGACCCCGAGTTAGTAATGCATCATTTAACAGTCAAACCGGGGGCAAAACCAGTAAAACAGAAATTGAGGAAAATGCATCCACAGGTGGCATTGCTAGTCAAGACAGAGCTGGAGAAATTACTAGATGTCGGATTCATACGCCCAATTGATTATCCCGAATGGATTTCCAACTTAGTACCTGTTAGCAAACCAGATCGCAGCATCCGAATATGTACAGACTTCAGAGATATCAACAAGGCTTGTCCGAAGGACGATTTCCCATTACCAAACATTGATTTAATTGTTGATCTCACAGCAGGCCATGAGATGTTATCTTTAATGGACGGATTCTCTGGATATAATCAGATCAGGATTGCACCTGAAGATCAACATAAAACATCATTCACTTGTCCATGGGGAACCTTCTGCTGGAATGTCATGCCCTTTGGGCTGAAAAATGCAGGTGCCACGTATCAACGAGCCATGACTACTATCTTCCATGATCTCATGCATGTAAAGGTGGAAGATTATGTCGACGACCTTTTGGTTAAATCAATAGACAGAAATACACACTTGGACATACTTTCAGTTGCTTTTGATAGGCTGGAAAAATACAAGGTAAGATTAAATCCAAAGAAATGTGTCTTTGGAGTAACCTCCGGGAAACTACTAGGATTCATTGTGTCTAAAAGAGGAATAGAAGCGGATCCAGCAAAAGTCAAGGCTATCTTGGACATGCCACCACCCAAGAATATCAGTCAACTTCGGTCTTTACAAGGGAGACTCCAGTCTATACGAAGATTCATAGCACAACTTGCAGATAAGTGTAATCCTTTCCAGCACCTGCTACACAAAAACATTAAGTTCAAATGGGACGAGAACTGTCAACAGGCTTTTCAGGCACTTAAAGACTATCTTTTGAACCCGCCAGTTTTGATGCCACCAATTCCGGATCAACCATTGCTACTTTACATATCAGCTACTCCAACAGCACTGGGGGCACTACTAGCACAGCAAATACCTGACGGCAAGGAAAAAGCAGTCTACTATATCAGTCGCACATTGGTGGGATATGAGCTGAACTACACACCAATTGAGCGTGCATGTCTCGCTGTGGTCTTCGCTTCACAAAAATTACGACATTATATGCTCACTCACAAGACCAAGTTGATTGCCAGAATTGATCCACTAAAATATCTGCTCAACAAAGCTACACTTACTGGGCGACTGGCCAAGTGGGTAATGATTTTGAGTGAATTCGACATTGAATACGTGGACAGAAAAGCCATAAAAGGACAAGCCATTGCAGATCAACTGGCAGATGCTCCCGTGATAGATGATGTTCCTCTACAGTCAGAATTTCCAGATGAGTCCATTCTAACAATATCACCTGCAAAGCCATGGCAACTATACTTTGATGGCTCATACACACAGCATGGGGCAGGAGCGGGTATACTCTTTATAACTCCCCAAGGCGATTCTATACCAAAGTCATACCGCTTATCATTTCCTTGTACCAACAATATAGCGGAATATGAGGCATTAACAACTGGGTTAAGAATTGCAGTTCAGTGGAAGATCCAAGAACTTCGGGTTTTTGGGGATTCTCAACTTGTCATCCGTCAAGCAACTGATGATTATCAAACAAAAGATGAAAAGCTAATGCCTTACAAACAACTGGTAGATGATCTAAAACAACACTTTGCAAAGATAGAGTTTGAGCAGATACCAAGAGAACAAAATCGCGCTGCTGATGCCATGGCTACAATTGCTTCACTCATTGACCTACCGCAAAATGAGACCTGCTATGAGTTCCTGGTTGACAACCTGCTGATTCCGTCATATGAGATCACTCCTACGGAAATGATATGTGTTGTTGGTCCTGAATCCCAGTTATATGGTTCCATATTCACATACCTTCGCGACAACATCTTACCTCCCAATTTATCGAACAACCAACGCCGCACTTTCATCCGCCAATCCTCCCAATACGTTATCCTAGCTGATATCCTATACCGACGAGGTCTAGATGGCACCCTCCTTAGATGTTTAGAGACTGACGAAGCTCAGATTGCGTTACGAGAAGTGCACGAAGGGATATGTGGTCCGCATACTAGTGGTCCTACCTTGGCCAAGAAACTCATCAGGACTGGATATTACTGGCCTACTATGGAAAAAGATGCATATCAGTTTGTCAAGAAGTGTAAGCAGTGTCAAATTCATGGAGACCTCATACACGCACCAGCACAAGAACTACAGCCACTTGCATCTCCTTGGCCCTTTTGTCAGTGGGGACTCGATCTCATAGGCAAGATTCACCCTCCTTCTTCCAATGGACATAAATTCATTATCACAGCCACAGAGTATTTCACAAAGTGGATTGAAGCCGTGCCTCTCACGCAAGTTACTGGGAAACAAATTGCTACTTTCATCCTGAACTACATCATTTGCCGATACGGGATCCCTACTTCCATTATTACTGACAACGGGCGTCCTTTCAAGAACCAGGATGTTCGTGAACTCTGTGAACGCTTCCATATCTCTCATCGTTTCTCCACACCATATTACCCCCAAGGTAATGGCCAAGCTGAGGCGTCTAACAAAACAATTCTCAAAATACTTAAAAAGACAGTCGACGACGCTGGCCGTAACTGGCATGTCCAACTCAATCCCGCACTTTGGGCCTATCGTACCAGTGTCCGCACACCTACAGGGGCTACACCTTACTCACTTGTCTACGGTGCTGAAGCCATCTTGCCTATTGAGGTCGAGTTACCTTCTTTACGGGTCTCCTTGAGAAACATAATCAACGATGAAGACTACAGGGTCTCTCGCTTACAAGAACTAGAACTGCTGGAGGAACGACGACACACTGCTTTTAATCATCTCAAGGCTTACCAACAACGAATGAGTCGCAGTTACAATCACAAGGTCAAGCCTCGCACATTTGAGGTAGGTGACTTAGTCCTCAGAGAGAACCCCAAGAATCAGCAAGAGAGAGAAAAGAAGGGCAAATTTGAACCCAACTGGCTTGGTCCTTACATCATCACAGCAGTATATGGATCCGGGGCATATCAGCTCTCAACTACAGAAGGGGAATCTTTGGAGGATCCTATCAACAGCATGCACCTTCGCAGGTTCTACACATAAGCTCTTTTTGAGTATCCTAATGCAAAAATACAAAAAAAATCAAAAAAATGCAAAAATACAAAAAAAAAAAAAAATTTCAAAAAAAAAAAAAAAATTGAAAAATCAAAAAAGTAAAGAGAAATAATTTCGTCCAACGGTGAAAACCACTTCGGTGGCGCCCTGGGCAAGTACCATGGTGAAAACTGGGTCACCAGCGCCATGCGTAGGGACTTTGCTCCTCCCTCCTTCAGGATTCACTTTCATCCTTTCACTTTGCACACACTCACAACTTATTCGCTCACAATAAACTTACCCATTCCCATCATGGCTTGTTATTGATCTACCCAAGATTGGTTAGCCATTCATAATAAACCCTCCCTTTTCACTCTCTTTCCATCCATAATAAATCAGATCCTATCTGTGACTACGGCCAATTCCTACGTCTAGTAATGGGTGTGGAACTGAGAACATCACATGGTTCGAGGAGTACAGTTTCTTTCAGCTCTCTTCAGTCTATCCGCGCATAATTCGCAATAAAGCAGCATCTGCATCGCCAGTCCGCAATAAAGTTCCATCTTCTCCGTAATAAAGTATCAGTTTCATGGATTCAGTCAGTTTCAGATGAGACACAGCAGCAACAATGAGCTTCAACAAAATCAAATCTTTCAACAGACTCAGACAACATATGGTTCAGTGCTATCTATCCTTTTTGTGAAAGTGAACATTGTGACCACAATCAAAATTTGACTTAAACAAGTGACAAGAGACACAAACTTGAGGACTACAGTGGATGTTGGTGTCGAGTCTTGGTTTTCTTTTGGTTTTATCTTTTTGGTGACATGTCTTTTAGCTTTTCCAGGATGTCTTTGACTAGAGATTCTATCTCCAGGATGTCTTTGACTAGAAAGGCGAGGATGGGGTATCGTCACCTACTTGCATTTGCTGTCTGTGGATTGTCTTTTAGTAATGCTATGACTTGTCCAAGGATATGAGGACACTGTGAGTCTAGTATGAACTGGGGCATTCCTTGTTTGTGACTGTCTTATCTCCATGCAAACAGGTACAATGACTTTCTGGGTCGAACATATGCCTCGATTGTCATAACCTATTCTGCCATAATAAAGCTCAATGATGATAACGCACAAGAAGCTCTTTCACGTTCATATCTTCTGTCTTCCATCCCCCGTTCTTGATTGACTTCCATTGTCCTTCTCGAGTCCGCGTAGCCCGCTATCACATGACTGAGTATAATGACACACCAAAAACATTTGCATTTCATATAGTTGCACCTGCATCACCACATATAAGCATTTCATACATATAGATATTATAATTGCATCACATCCTGCATACAACACATGTTAGCACATCTCACATTTTCATTATGTAAATAATCATTTGCATTATCATATTCATTTGCATCACATACATTTTCATTTGCATCATGCATCACATATACAACATAAAAGAACAAAAATATATGGCATTACATCATATAAGCATCCATATCATAAAACATGCATCACATAAGAACATCTCATCACATAAGGTACACATGCATATAGCTGCCGCAAAAGATGAATCATCTCATATATATAATCAAATGTGTCATAATACAATGATGTCAAAAGAATCATATGGCTACAAAAGAATCACCCGCAGGTGTCTACAATACAACAATGATACATCTACTGATACAATGGGAGCCCACTATAGCTATGAGGAACTCCCTCCCTCGGAGCCGCCTCGCCTCGACGGAGTCTGAGCTATAGATGGACCCGCCCCAGGATCCCCCTGTCCCTCTGGTGGTGGTGGAGGCCCCATAACCCCACCGCTGGATGCCTGTCTCCTGCGGCTCCCTCCCGTAGCCGTCGCTGTGCACGACGACCTCTGGAAGCTCCTAGCCCGCTGCTCTGCCGGCACGGCTGCATAATATAGATCCCTCCAGTAGGCGATCTCCTCTCCGGCTCGCAAAACATAGGCATAGCCTGCCCCTGCATCCTCCGCTGCTCGCCTACCTACCCTCAGAGCTGTCTCGGCCTTGGTATATCTCTGGATGGCCTGATCCCTCTCCCGCTCTGTATCTCAGACCCTGATCCTGAGGTGGTTCCTCTCTCGAACCAAATCCTCAATCTCATCTGCCTGGCCCTGGCAGATCTCCCGTAGCCTAAGCACCTCATCCTCCTCGGAGTCTCCGCTCTCCGTCCCTGCCTGTGGCTCCTCCTCTACAGGTGCCTGTCCCTGTGCCTCTGCCTGCACCTGTCCCTGTGCCTGTATAGGTACCTGTGGCTGTACCTGTCTCTGTCCCTCTGGCTGCACCTGTCTCTGTCCCTCTCTGGGACCCTGTGCTGCTGGCACCTGTAGGGGCAGTCCACCCCGTCCTCTCACCACTGGAGCTGCTCTCTCCTGTCCTCCATCCCCTCCTCCATCATCATCATCTCCTCCACCCTCTCCATCCACTGGCTCCGCTGGATCTGTCAACATAAGAAATGGATGCTCTGCCCAGTACGCAGAGTACTCTGCATCCATCCCTGCATCATCTACCTCTGGCCACATGTCCCAAGGCATCGGCATCATCTCCGCTAGCTGCATCACTGCCTGATCATAGGATAACAGTGGGCCAAACTGCACCTGATCTCTGACCGTACGGGCATACATGCCCGAACCTCGGGGCATCCTCTGAATCCTGCCATACTGCCTGCATACCCTGTCCACTAGCTGTCTCTCTAATATGTAGGGCGTCCGCCCAATCAGGTACCTACTCCGGAAGGTGTAGGGCAGCTCCAGTGCATCGTCCTCCCACTCCTCGCACCCCAGGTACGGCCTCCAGATCACCATGTCAATGTCATCAATGACTCTCCTCCAGTGCTCCAATCTCCCAATCCGAGGCTGGGATGTAATCATCGCATATAGGTGCACAAAACTCTGTCCCTGTCCTCTGCCTCTGAAATGAATAGGCCGTGTGATGGGAAGGTGCTCATAGGCCCACACCTGCAAGAGAGTCACACCGCAGCCCAAACCCACTGATCCATGGTATACAAACTGATGCAGCTCATAATACAAATGTGCTAGGACACATGGCCCCCATGCATACCTCGTGTGCTCTGCCATCAGCGTCTCCAAGGCCCCTCCCCAGCCCACTGCCAATCCTCGTGTGGCCCTGTCTGGACATAGATATCCACTGATAACTCCCCCAACAACTGCCGGCAATGCTAATCCTGTGGCAGTCATGGTGTCCCAGGCTACATGGCCTGCTCGCATCTCCAACTCAGGATCCTGAAAGACCTGTCTCAAGGCCTCCCTGTCACCGTCACGGTCGTAGGGGATCAACTCTCCATCAATGGGAACATGTAATATCCTGTATACATCCTCCAGTGTCACTGTCATCTCACCCATCGGCAAGTGAAACGTGCATGTCTCTGAGTGCCATCTCTCGACCAACGCAATCAGCAACCCCATGTTTGCCCGAAACTCGGGCACATAGAGCATATATGTGAGGCCCATCTCCTCAACGGAAATCATGTCCTGGATAGACAACTCTGGTCGCAACCTCTGAGTCGATGGGAATCTCTCCCGTGACTCCAGCATCGGCAAATACTCCTGCAGTCACGCAAATCAATCTTGTCAGTTATCGTGGCATTCACTGTTTATCACAAAATGCTACTCGCTACCTAAATGCATATGGCTATCTACCCTAGTGACACTCACTGTTCATCACAAAGTGTTGCTATTTATCCTAGTAGTGCTCACTGTTCATCACAAAGTACTACGTGTGTGACATTCCCTGTTCATCACAAAGTGTCACTCACATTTCGCACTCCCTGTTCATCACAAAGTGCTGTATATCCTGGTGCTCCCTGTTCATCACAAAGTGCCTTGATCTATCCTAGTCTTCCTAGAGGACCTGCTTGAGTGTATCCTCTCAGCAGCTTATCCAATCGACAGCGTATGTTCATCACAGAACTGCCGATTTGACCTAAAGGACTAAAACCATGCATTTAAACACACAAACGCACTGTTTTAACACACACGCGCTTATAACCCATAAACGCGCTTATAGACTGCATAAACACGCCTCTGAAACACAGACGCGCTTTCTGAACACAAACGTGTCTATGCCAGACACAAACGCGACCAGGGAACACAGACGTCCCTGCATGACATAAACGCTATTCAAAATCACAGACACTACTACATTTCACAAACGCGTCCGCAATCAACACAAACGCAGTTCCAGGCACAGACGCGCCTGGACCCAACACAGACGCGCCTGTTGGACACAGACGCGCCTGGCGCTGACACAGACGCGGTTGCGCGTTTTTGCACTTTTCAACTACCCTATTTCTAGCGCATTTATTGCTCCTAAAACGTGCATTTATGACAAAACTTGAAATGCGTGAAAGTACGAGGAGGTTTTCGGGTACTTACCGGCTCTCCTGCATCGGCTGGTCGCTGGAATCGGCGGACACGGTCGAATCTATGAATGAATGCCATCGCTGCTGACTGCTGCTGCTCTTTTCTCGCTCTGCACTGTGATCTCGTAAGGGTGTGGATGACAATGAGGATGTGTTTTGCCCGTGGTCTATCTTATAGCCTGCTCTAGCCCTCGCCCTCATTTCCCGAGTCAGTCTTCCTCATCCCGTGACTTTGTCACTTTATCCAATCAGTTCATTCTATCCCATCTTTCTTATCGCGAGATTGTCTGCAATCTTTCCAGACTTTTTCATCCAATCTCTCGAGGGGGCATATCATTCCCATCCTGGGGCAACTCTGTATCAGTTCATCTTATCTTCTTTGAAACAACGCGACAAGCCGCATTGTCTCAAAGAGGGGCAAAATGTAGACACCCAAAATTGTCATGTCTAATTAAATAAATATTTTATTTATTTAATTATCTAAGCCTAATTCTTCTATTAATTAAATAAATCTTTATTTATTTAATTAATTCATTTATCCTCTTCTAGCCTTATTTCTCATTTAAATAAATACATTTATTTATTTAAATTATCCCTTTCCTAAATTAAATAAATATTTTATTTATTTAATTGTCCTACTTCTTCTATTAATTAAATAAATCTTTATTTATTTAATTAATTCATTAACCTTTTCTACACATGACACATGTCATTCATCTCTTATTTCCTACACTACCTACCTCTTTCATTATTTTGGTATTTCTTATACCTACCCTCTAATCCTAGCCGACCTCTCTTTTTACACCTCTCAATCTTAACCCTCCATTTTCTATTGTGTCTTCTATTTAAGGAGATGCTTTCTTCATTATCAAACCCTAACTACTTGATCAATTGACTACACTTCAATTCTACTTGCAACCACATTCCGTTCTTTATTGAGCTCTTGTGCACATAAAAATCTGAGAGCAAGCATATCAAACAAGATCAATGGAGATAGGAAGAATGGAGATCAAAACCCTAGTGGACATGTGATGGTATAATCTTTGTGATTTTTGAGTTATTTTGCATTGTCTTAGGTTATCTTCATATGTTATGGTGGATCTTTGTTCATTGTTAGGCTAGGGTTTGGTGGTTGAATCCATTTTAGTCTTTCAATATTGTTGTTTATTGCTATCCATTTTCACCATACACAAGGCCAAATATGAGGGGCATCATCTCCAACATGAATGCTCAACAATATCAATGTAAAGACGAGCTCATCAATAAAAGAAGTTGAGTTAACCTAGAAATGAGCAAGATCGAAGCATTCATATTAGATCATTTGGGTACATTATTGGTAATATATTAACTAGAAGAGTCACTTATTAAGATAATGGAGGAGTTTGATGACCATTTGCACAAGCTAGTGACTTAAGAGAATAGATAAGTTCTTATTAATTAAAGTGGGATAGGCCCAAACCTTTCACATAAACACTTGAGAGAACCTACTTGAGGTGCATGAAGAGTGCACACCCAACCAAAAAACTATGAGTAAGACCAAAAAACACAAAAAACCAATAGACAACTAGGACAATCACTATATGGAGGGACAAAAATAGACCAAACAACCAACCACCCACCAAAGAGACGAAGGAATGGTCTATTGAGTGGGGGCATTATCATCTTGTCATTCATGGTATAAAACTTTAACTTTCTCATAAAAAGATAGCTTTTTGTTATAATCTTTCCCAAGGGGCAATGTAATGAAATCTGAGGTAGCCTTGACAACAAAGGTGAGGGGGTTCGATGTTGCAAAAGGAGACTCCATATATTTCTTTCTCTTCGCCTTCCTAGGTTCTATCTCCTCCTAGATTGCATGTAGAGAGATCGAATTCTTCATCACCATTTCCTAGCTCAGAGTAATCATTTCCTCTGCTTTCCTCTATCTTTAAAGATTAATATTTCATGATAAACAACTGTCACCTCCACAAAGCTTGAGGTTTGAACCCTACAGTTAGCCATGTAAGCTAGGATCATGTTGCCACTTGAGTCACGTATGACCCTACCCCCACCGACTAGACCCAGGTTACCTTTTGAAAAGTTGTTGAAATTATGCCACATTTTGGTAGATAAGTTGGTGCAAGATAAAATGTCCATAGAAAAATTTCAAGAGGAGTTGACTAATTTTTATGAGTTACAGGAAAAGATGGAAAAACCTAATATCTCTTAGAGAATCAAGCTACAATATCATGAGACCAGATATAAGCAACTTGAATAAAGTTATCAATTTTTTTTTGATATTTTTCTAGAACTTGTGGTTGATTTAGGCATTTAATTTTTATTTAATGTAATCCTTATTTATTTAAATTCATGCAAAAAATTAGCCAAATGATGATATGTTGAAGGTGGTATTGGAATGCTATTCACCCACCTTGTAATTGCTAGTAAGTTTTAGTTTATTTTTTGAGTCGCTTAAGTTGTAGTTTCAGTTGAAGATTTTTATCTATCCACAAAATCAAGGAGGGTTGTGATCTTATTTATATATTTTTTGATTCTTTTTTGAGGGATTATAAACCATTTTCAACACCAAGACAAAAAGAAATAGATAAAATTTTCAGGGTGAATGTTGTACTAGATTTTGTAAAACTTTGCTATAACTCTATCAAAGGATTACACCTACTTTGTCAAAAGTATTCTAATCATGGTGATGACCTATATTTTATTTTGCTTGTCTAAATTGAGAAAACTAGTAAAATAAACAATTTGATATTGTGTTGACATAGAGTCTCATCTCAAAATATTGCATGACTTTGGTGATTTCATTTGATGCAACTTGAGAAATATTATGTTCTACATTTTCTTTGGTTCATGTATTTATGTTGTGTATGATTGTGTGATTGGTGATCATCATGGCATTAGATTAATAGTTTTTCTTAATCCTTCAAATCTAATAAATGGAGTGAAATCTATTTTTGTCTATTGTTTGTGAATTTTGTTACCCTATCCTATTGTATTTTCTTTAAATTAATCTATTTAAATAGATTTAAATTACCAAGAGCAAGTTCAATATGTATATGTACCTAAATTATATGGTATGCATGAAGAAAGGTTATTGATTTGAAATAAAATTGATTTGAATGAGATGCACCATTAAATGGATCTTTACTTCTAGGACCTCTAAACTGATTGAATCTAAAATTGGATCTAAGTTATACAAATTTGGATTTTAATTCATCATAAAAGGCCCCTTATTGATTTGATCACATAGACCACTTAGCTACCAAACACGATGAAAATTTGACTATAAAAGAACTTCAAAATATGATCTCTTCCTTTACAAGAGATTAAGTGATATTTTGTTCACTTAGAGTTGGTTGTGCTAACACCACCATCAATAGGAACTAAATTGCCAAGTCCCTCCTCCATCTCTCTATCAATCATCTACTATCTTTCCCATCCACCTATCATCTATCTCACATCCTTATCCTCACCCTCCATCCATACCATTTTAAAAATCTCAAAAGAGAAAAAGAAAAGGTAAAGACTAATTGTAATTCATCTAATGGCAAAAACTTATTCTTTTGGCACCTTAAGCGAGTACCATGAATAAATCCTAACAAACATGGATCATGTATACTCATCCATCCTCTTGAACTTTACACTCAGGGAAAGCTTCATCTACACTATCCTACCTTCCACATCTTATCCATATCCTCCAATATCCTTTATCCAATATCCTTTGTCATATCTCCCTCCTTTTCCACCTTTCATATTGATAATGCTAGGGGTAAAATATCCACACATACTTTAGAAAATAAAAACCTTACTTCCTCTAGCATCCACTCCTCTTGTACATCATCCTCCCATCTCATGAATCCTTTACCATTTTCAAACCTTAATTACACTACATCTAGTGTGGGGTATCTTATTGTTTTGTAACATGGTCCCTAGAGATCCATCCTCCTATCCTCCATCTACTATCCTCCTATATCCTATCACCATCCATCCATTAAATCCTCCATCTCTAACCTAAGAAACCCCTTTGGATTCTTTCATCCTTTTCCCAAGCCTTGGCTCTCTTTGTTATTGATTCTCATCCATTCCTTTACCCTAATAATCCAATCCACTATATTTTATTAAACCTAATCCTCCATGTAATCCCATGTCATTCAATCCATTTATCATCTCTCTATCCCTCCAATCCAAACATCCCAAAACCCCTCCATACTAATGCAATCAATCCTAATTTATGTTGTTCATCATGCAACTAGTGCATCATCCAAAAGCGTCCAATGACCTCGATCCCAAGCTAGCTGGCAATCCATTAATCCACTTCAATCTAATTATCATCATAGGGATACACCAATGAATCATTCCAAATCTTTATGTTGTTCTTATTTTTAACAACATAGTCATAGGATATGCTTTCTTCTTATTATTAACATTTCTATCCTCATCATCATCAATCTATCAATCACTCAATCAATTCTAAGCTTTATTATGGGCAAAATCCTAGTTTATATATGGTTTGTTGTACATGCTTGCTTGTTGATTGTGTGTATTTTTATTATTTGCATCTATCATGTTCTTTGATCTATATTGCAACAAGGGCATCATGGTATCATAAAACATATGTTGGATGTTGACCTTTTGATCACATACTCGGAACATCATCACCCTAGTTTCTTATACCTTGGTGCATAATGTTAAGTACAATTTCAAATTCAGGTTGTTGACACCACTAAAACATAACCATAATCATTCATCCTTCCTCTTTATCCATCTCTCCATTATCCATAACTCTTTCTATCCTTTTATTCTTCCATGCTCTAACCTATCCATCATTTTGAGAGAAATTGTGTTCTTCAAGCCTTTGTATCCTCTCAAGAGGACATACCAAACTCCCTCCTTGTGACCCATCCTCACACTTCTAGTGATTGAGGCATCATGCCACTAGTCCTCATATCTTTGTACCCATTATGTTTTATTTTTATTTAATACAATGTGGCTTCTTATAGTCATGATACCATATCAAAGAGGGTAAAATGCAAACACGTAGATTTGTCCATACTCAACTACATTTGACTTTACCCTATCCTAGTCATTAATTGAATAAATATTAATTAATTAACTAATTAGTTCATCTCTTACTTTTATCTCAAGTTGAAAAAAAAGACTAAAAAATATATGTTATCTATATTTTCATCCCATATTACAATATAATTATTATATTATATAATGATAATATATACAACTAATAAAAATAAAGGTGAGAATGTATCACAATCATTTACTGCACAAAATTTGAATAATAGAGAAACATAAAAGCTATGAACAACTTCTTTTTATTTATGAGCCAAATTTTACATTATCCAAGAGTTATTTTGCTATCTGATAAGGAACATGAGTCTATTGGTATATTTTATTGAGAGAGTTAATTTATTGAGGGGTATCTTTTTCAATCAAAGCCACCCTTAACATGGTCCTAGCCTCATGTCTTATATCATACTTTTGAAGGTTGAACATTGATGAATGATGTAATTAAAAAACATTTCATCACTCTTTCCATTTATGCTTAACCAAATTGAAATATAAACCTTCGATATATATTTAACAACTTTTAAAATACTCCTTTCCCACTGTAGACACCTAAAATTGTCCAGTCTAATTAAATAAATATTTTTATTTATTTAATTACTTTAGCCTAATTCTTCTATTAATTAAATAAATCTTTATTTATTTAATTAATTCATTTATCCTCTTCTAGCCTTATTTCTCATTTAAATAAATTTATTTATTTATTTAAATTATCATTTTCCTAAATTAAATAAATATCTTATTTATTTAATTGATCTCACTTCTTCTATTAATTAAATAAATCTTTATTTATTTAATTAATTCATTAACCTTTTCTACCCATAACACATGTCATTCATCTCTTAATTTATACACGACCTACCCCTTTCATTATTTTATTATTTCTTTTACCTACCCTCTAATCATAGCCAACCTCCTTTTACACCTCTCAATCTTATCCCTCCATTTCATATTGTGTCTTCTATATAAGGAGATGCTTCCTTCATTATCAAGCCCTAACTACCCAACTACTGGATCAATTTGACTACTTGGCATTTGCGATCCTACTTGCAACCACATTTTGTTCTTTGTTGAGCTCTTGTGCACATAAAATCTAAGAGCAAATATATCAAGCAAGATCAATGGAGATAGGAAGAATGGAGATCCAAACCCTATTGGACATGTGATGGTATAATCTTTGTGATTTCATTTGATTTGCATTGTCTTAGGTAATCTTCATATGTTATGGTGGATCTTTGTTGTTGTTAGGCTAGGGTTTTGTGGTTGAATTCATTTAGCCTTTCAATATCATTATTATTGTTATCCATTTTCACCATGTACATTTTGGCACGCCCGGTGGGACTTTTGTCCCTTTTGCATTTAACATTTTGTTGTAGATGTTGTGTTTGAAGTTGCAGATCTGACATTTTCAATGACATTTTGGTATTTTCACGTCTGCGTACTTCCGGATCGCGTTTTTGATTTTCTGTTGCATCTGTGACATCTGGAATCGCATCTATTTCCTCGACAGTATTTTATTTTGTAGATTCTGAAAACCGCGCCTGTGTTCCTCAGTCGCGTCTGTAGTGTTTTTAGACGTGTCCGTGTCCAGAAGTCACGTCTGGGCTCTGGAGCCGCATCTGTGTCTCATAGAAGCGTGTCTGCGTCAGAGAGTCGCGTCTGTGTCAGGGGTAACCACGTCTGTGTGCATTGATTTCATTTTTGGAGTTTATTGATTTAGTTTTTGGTCTTGCATTTAATGTTTCAGATCTGGTTTATTTTGAGCTAACATTTCCAGATCTAGCTAACGAAATTGGTGTAGCTTCTCTTGAAAGCAAAATCGTTTGGTTGAAGGCCCCTATTTTCACAAAGTCTTTTGGATTTAAAATTTACCTAACCTGTGTGCTTGTAGGAAGGGGTGATTATTTGAAACAATCGAAACTACTAACAACTCTTTGTTGCAAGTCCTTGGCAAGGGTTTTTGGATTTTTATTGTGTGCTTTGTTTTCAATAGACTAGCAAACACTTCAATTGGTGCACTAAAATTGAACCATTGTCTTTTGTGTCTTGAGCAATAGGCTCTTTTTTGTTTAATCTTTAGAGGGCCTATCTTCCCGTGTGGTCATTAGGACTACTAGTGAGAAGAGAACGACCCAAGTGGTAGCAAAAGAAAAGCCATCTTCTTCCAAACCATTATAAATAACTGTATTCATGGTGAAAATTATGAATAACGTGTGCTGATTAGTTCATACCGACACTATGTCTCCCCTTAAACCCGTTTGATCAAATTTATTTGATCAATTGTAAGGCATAACCCCTACCAGCTGGGAGCCTTCTGTATTTACAGAGCTGAAAGTGTCGCATGTATGGCCACACGAGCGGATGCCCTTACTAGCACCTTTTTGTTTTAGAAGCCCAAATCCTTCTAGTTGTTGAGGCAGGAGGTCGGACCTCTGGTAGCGGCCCACACACATACGGTTCTTAGTAGAGATACAAAGTTCACCACGGGGAGTTTTCGTGGGGCCTGATGCTTGGCTGACTCGAGAAGTGAGTGCCGAGGGTGGAGCCAGTGAGGTCAAGCATCTAAGTATCCGCTCTGAATAGCATAGCCTTGGGGGTAAAACCCCATGTGGGATCAACAACTATTGTCTTGGCCAGCCATAAGAATTGTGCTTGACTTATTCTGAACAATCAAACATTCAAGACCAAACAGCAAAACATTGTGTCTTTTGTGTCTTCAAGTGTATGCAAAACATTTTTTACATCAAACAACACACTTTTCTTGGAGTCATTTTGAGTCTAGACACTTGCAAACATTGGATCTTCATCAACACTGTGTCCTCTTCTCACGAAAAACAGTCAAACAGTCAGATTTGGTCACAACAAAAATGACTTCACAAATTGGAAAAAATTGCACAAATTTTGCAGAAACGCATCTGTGTCTGACATAATAGCGTCTGTGTTGTATAACCGCATCTGTGAAGGGCAGAAAGGTGTCTGTGTTTCCAGAATCAACAGTGCACTTTACAAAAATCTCAGAAACGCGTCTGTGTTAAACAGAACCACGTCTGTGTCAGGAAATCGCGTCTGTGCAGGATACAGGCGCATCTGTGATCAAAATTGAAAAACTTTTACAGTCCAGCACACAAACACAGTCAGTTTCAGAATTATTGAGCTTCCTAGGTTATTTCTCCAGGGTTTCATTTAGCATTCAACCTGTCTTTGGGTCTCACACAGTCCATCATTGCTTTACACCTTACATTACATTCACATTTGTCTAAACTTGAGTCAAAAGGTCACTTGCTTGTCCTCACCATACTTTGTCAACACACTACATACAACAACACTTTGCTAAGTGGTCCCTCATCAAGGTCTAACACCTTTGGGTCTCATTTGGTCTTACTTAGAGTCAAGGTCAACTTACCTCATCAAGAGAAACTATCCTCTCTTTGGAAGTCACACCTACTCTACTACATACATACTTGGTCTTACACTTTGGACATTGCAAGTACACCTTAGATTCATTTACATTCCATCCAACTCTTGGTCTTCCATACTTTTTCCATTTTCATCTAGTCTAACACATCTCGGTCAATACCTAGTTCATGGTTGAAACCCGTCTTCAAAAATCTAGGAGAGAAACTAAAGAGGCTCAAGAGTCCGCAAACATGAGTGTCTATGAATATGACAATGATGTCTTTTTCAATACTGATCATAACACATTACCTGACATGGATGCCTATAGAAACATTCCAAATGTTGAGAACATGGACACTACAAACAACAATGATACACACAATGACAATATGGACAACTTTTTCATACATTCAGCAGATGTGGAAGAATCCATTATGGACCCCCACTTCAATCGATTGACTGAGGAAATAATGAGGAGGGATAGACAATACTTCTTACAAATGATGGCACAAAGTGGAGCTAAGATACCTCATGATTTTGACATGTCTCAAATAATGGAAAATCGACCTTTGCAACAAACTCACTCCAACATGGATCAAAGGAGACCTAATAGTGGAGGCAATAGAGGACCACATACGGTGCCTGAATCACCGTCATCTTTGTTTCAAAAACCAGAGGTCCCACATACACATGGTCAAGCATATGATACTCACCTTCGCAGACCATTATGGAAGTCTTATGCAGAAAGATATGCTCAATCACATACCAATGCTAAGGATCAACCACCAAAGCAATTGGATATTCAAAGGCATGTTCAAAATTTGGACACAAGGAAACCCCGTGTCAAATTTGGGGGTAGCACATTAGAACATGACATGCCTGTAGAGTACGGTATACATGGACAAAATAGATATGGCATTCCTCAACATGAATCTATACCAAGTGGTCCATATATGCAGCATCACTATAAACCTCCTCCATATGAACATGTGTATGATCAATATCATCCATATATGCAACATGCTCCTCCTCCAATTGGTGCCTCAAGCATGGGGTATGGTCCAAGAAGTCGATCCCCACCTAAGAGAAATTTGGAGCAACAAATCAGGGACTTACAAAAGAAAATGGAGGACATAAATACACCGAAGCCAACATACACAATGAGAGACATATGTCCTTATCCATTTGACAAGAGCATTCTAATGCCTCCTTTTCCTACACACTTTGTGAGGCCTAAATTTGATAAGTATAGAGGAAAAGGGGATCCTAAGGCACACATAAGACATTTTTTCACAGCTTGCATTGAGGTAGCAGCAGAAGAGACATATTTGATGAGATTATTCCCACAAAGCCTAGGCGATCAAGCTATGGAATGGTTCTCCCAACTTCCACCTGGAATTAAGTCATGGGGTGACTTAGCAGAGGCATTTATTCAACATTTCTCCTACAACATAGAGACGGACATATCAATCACTACTTTGTGCAACACCAAGCAAAAAGAGGGAGAGTCTTTTGCATCATTTTTACAAAGATGGAGAAATCTAGCCAGCAGATGCTCTTGTGAAATTCCACAAAAACAAATGTTAGAAATGTTCACCCAAAACGTTAACAAAGACATTGGCTATGATCTAAGAAAAGCTTGTTTGTCTACCTTCAAGGACGTCATTGAAAAAGGCTTAGCAATAGAGAAGGTCCTAATTGAACAAGGAGTCATTAAGATATTCAAGGAAAACAAAGATGACTTTAAAGGAAAGGACAAGTCAAGATTTTGGAATAAAAACAAGAACACAGTCAATGATGGTGTTGTTGATGCCAACACAGTGCGACCCAAATTCATTTTTTCCGGATCAAGCTCTAAAAACAACCAAGTGAATACTCAAACAACTTCCAGATCACGAAGGAAGTACACCCCATTGGGAGAACCACTTGAGTCAGTTTTCAAAAAGCTGGTGGCAAACAAGGTAATCACTATTCCAGATTTTCCTCCATATGAGCCAAAGATCAAACCAAATTGGTGGAATGATGACGAATATTGTGAATTTCATAAGAGCAAGGGACATAAAATGGGAAATTGTCACCGACTGAAGAACATCATACAAGATCTTATTGATAGAGGTGACATTGAGATTGAAGGACACTCATCCAATCAAGAACATGAAATGTTTAAAGAACCATTCCCAAAGCATGACAAGGGAAAAGCTTAAGCCACAGATGACCAAACCAACTATACCAGAGCAACCTATAACTATGATTCAACTATCAATCACATTTCGATGGACAATTACGTCTCTACCATTATCATCAAGGACAAAAACCCTGAGAATTCTACCCGGAGACCCAAGATTGTCCTAAAAGGTGTTGGATCTTCTTCCGAACCTACCTCTGAATGTCATGTCACAACTCGTCAAGGTAAAATCACTTTTCAAGGTGCTCCAACAAAAAACACTGCTTCTTCATCAACCAAGCCTGAGTACGACCTTGTAGAACAGTTAGGGAAGACACCCGCGCTCATCTCCATCCTTGAGCTCTTACGCATATCCCCCACACATAAAGCTATTCTTGATAGAATCTTGAGAGACACTGTCGTTCCTATTGATCTGAACGTGGACCAATTTCAAGCCATGGTGGGATACCTTTCCATTCCACACTCTCTTACATTCACAGAAGTCGATGATGCCTCCGTAAGTCAGCCACATAATGCACCATTACACATTGAAGCCTTCATACATAAACATCAAATAAAATGAGTCCTGATAGATGGAGGAGCTGGTCTAAACATTTGTACATTGAGCACAATTAAACAATTGGGATATTCTAATAAAGATGTGAATTCTACAAACAAAATCACCATCAAGGCATATGATGATGAAGAGCATTCATCCAAGGGTGTAGTCACCTTACCTCTCAGAGTTGGGCTAGTTACGAAGGATGTGGTTTGTCAAGTTCTAGATCTAGATCTCACTTACAACATATTGCTAGGACGTCCTTGGATTCATGAAATGAGGGCAGTCCCATCTACATATCACCAATGCATTAAGTTTCCTCACAATGGAGTAGAGGTAACAGTTAACGGTGATCCTAATCCGTTCATATACTGCAATAACCTGAGATCAAAAACTGAGACCATCATATCCAGTAATCGCGAAGTTGTTCCTTCTTCGGCATACATTGATCCTGAGTCATTAAAACCTTCGACATCAAAACAAGGTGAGCTTAAAGGCAAATTTCAGGACAAGGGCATGGGGGAATACACTTTAAATCAGACCATGTACTTACAACAATTCATGAGTTCACCAAAAGAATATGGAAGACCACATCCTAACAAGCAAGTATCCATCATTGTACTCAAATGGGATCCTACTACCTTTCAAAGATGGGGCGAACTGGAAGAGGAAGACTTATACAAAATGCTTTACAAAGACATTGAAGATGATACACAAGATCACATCAGTATACCATGTGAGAAATATGGCAAAGGTTTCAAGATTCTACAAAAATTTGGGTATGATGGAAAAAGCCCTCTTGGGTTACGAAGGGAAAGCATCATTGAACCTTTACAACCTGAATTGACATTCAAAAAGGAACGCTCGAAGGAACTTGGTTTCTTGACTTCCAATTCCACACTCAAAGGATAGAAGAAGCCTTACAAATCAAAGCTGCCAAAATTCAACAAGAGGATCACTATTCCACATACTCCAATGAATGGGAATGGGGTTCAGACAAATCCTCCAGTGACTACGAGCTCACCGAGACATTCAGAGAGCCAGATGAACCCACAGAAGAAGAGGAATTTTATAAAAGATTCAAAGTTGGTCAAGAAACAACCCATGAGGATTCCACACAGTCCTTGTCTTAAGGTTCTAGGTTGAAATCACATAGGATGAGAACACCTATCCCAGAATGCGCTACTAGTGATGATAATTTGGATTCGTTCACGATCAAGACTAATGAGGAGAGTGCCATCGATGACCTCGATAATTACCTTGATATACCCGAATATAACTATATCTTCACTCTTAGCCCCGCTAACTTCGAAGACATTAAAGGCCTTCCCCTTGTTCACCACCAACTCATTGACTGGGATCACGAAGGACCTGCACAGTTTGACACATTCCAAAATGATGAAGCTTTTATTGACTATCTTAGCATACAAGATGATCTTCCCCCTGGGGACCATAAAGCGGGATACACTATAGAACTCAATAGAATGGCATATTTTGGTGAGGGCGTCGGACCTTCCAGTCGCAAAAATGTGAAAATAAGAACAAACCAAGGGTCTTATGGCGAAAACCACACTGTGGCACTGTTTGACCCCAAAAAAGTAAAAAGAAAGGACGTATCTGAGGGCGAAAACTGTAGGATTTGAAAAATACAAATCCACAGAACCCAAAAGAAACCTGCATGCAAGAAACCTGTCACAGAGAAAGAGAAAGAACGAATACAAGGGTTTTGGCTCTGACAAAGAGAAAAGATTTATTATCAGAGAAAAAATGAATCAAGAATATGAATAATACAAGAGATCAATCCTTATAAAGGAGATCAACACCAAAGGAAAACCTAACCCTAAGGTGTGTACATTTAATAATTAAATATTAATTATTAAATGACTAATGTATGCATAAAGAGAAATCTTAAGAGGAGAAAAAAGTTAATTAATTACTTTACTCTAACACCCCCCCTTAAGATGAGCTACAATGCAGCTACAAACAATGCAGAAGAAAGCAAAGGAACTACAATGCAAAAGAGGGTCCCGGCAACAAGGCCTGATCAGGTACCCGAATACAAGAAAATCTCTATAAAGCGGAGTAAAGGAGAAAACCCAGTGGGAAAAAACTCCTCTCCAAAAAGAGATAAAGAATCATGCTGAAAAGAAAACATGAAGGAAGGAAGGCCTCACAACTGAGACCCCCCAAGGACAACTTCCTTCACCCCAAGCATTGAACGCAACTGAAGATAGCGCGGATATGCCAAAGGTTTAGTGAAGATGTCTGCAACCTGCTCCTCTGGAGGAATATACTCCAAGATGAGAGAACCATCCTGAATCAACTGCCTGATGAAGTGCATGTGGATTTCAATATGCTTTGTCCGCTGATGTTCCACTGGGTTGCGAGAAATGTGAATGGTACTCTGGTTGTCACACCAAAGAATAGTGGGACAATCTGGAGGAAACCCAAACTCTGTCATCGACTGTCGAAGCCATAAAACCTCCTGACTGGCTAACACTGCTGCACGGTACTCAGCCTCTATAGATGATAATGCAATAGCAGACTGCTTCTTGCAAGACCATGTAATAGGACTAGAACCAAGGCAAAAAACGAAGCAAGAAGTAGACTTCCGATCATTGACATCACCAGCCCAATCGGAGTCAGTGAAGCCAATGATGTGAGGGGATCCTGAAGTGTAGTGAATGCCATAATGGGTGGTGCCCCGAATGTACCTCAAAATACGTTTGGCTGCTTGCCAATGGCTCTCATGAGGATCATGGGAGAACCAAGAGACAAGACCAACCGCAAAGGAAAGATCCGGACGAGAATGTGTCAGGTACAACAAACTGCCAACCAACTGCCTATATAAAGTGGGGTCTACTGAAGGAGCAGAGCAAGTGGAAGACAAAACAACACCTGACTGAAATGGAGTGGGGGTAGACTTGCAATCAAGCATGCCAAATCACTGAAGCATATCAAGAGCATACTTCTCCTGAAAAATGGAAATCCCATCCGAAGACTGAATAACTTGTAGACCCAGAAAGAAGTGCAAGAGACCAAGATCTGTCATCTCAAACTGCTCCATCAAAGCTCTCTGAACACTCTGAATCATGGAGGATGAGCTACCTGTAATGATGAGATCATCTACATATAGCACAAGAATCAAAAGATCACCCTCCTGACGCTGAATATACACTGTGTGATCGGAATGACAGCGTGTGAAGTGAGAGGAAAGCAGGAATGAGTCCATCTTCTCATACCAAGCCCTGGGGGCTTGTTTGAGACCATACAATGAACGACGAAGTCTGCAAACCAAAGAAGTGTCCTGCACAAATCCCTAAGGTTGCTCCATATAGATCTCCTCATGTAGGTCTCCATGCAAGAAGGCACTCTTCACATCCATCTGAAACACTATCCATCCCTGTGAAGCTGCAAGTGAAAGTACCAGGCGTATAGAATTCATCTTGGCAACAGGAGCAAAGGTCTCAAAGTAGTCAATACCCTCTACCTGAGAAAACCCCTTCGCAACAAGACGGGCCTTATACTTATCAATAGAACCATCTGTAGCATACTTGGTACGATACACCCACTTGCACCGAACCAATTTTCTTTGCTTAGGAAGAGGACAAAGATCCCAAGTATGATTCTTCATCAAAGAAGAATACTCCTCATCCATGGCCCTATCCCACTCTGGGTGTCCTGTCGCCTCTGAAAACTTTTGAGGATCATCTGAAAGGGTATGACTCAAAAGACTAGAACCAGATGTCTGAGCACGAGTGCGATGAGTATCTGAAGGATCACCTGTCAAAGAACCAGCTGCATCAACAGTATCACGGGCCCAATTCGGCAAAGACGGAGCAACTGGTGGTGGTGGAGATGGTGGATCATGATCTACATCATCCTCAAGAGATAAGTAATCCTCAAGAGATGAAGAGGAAGGAGTAGGCAATGAGGGAGAAGCTGGTGATGGAGAATCCATCTGAGGATAGCACTCATCAAACTGGACATCCCGCCGAAACAAGACCTCTCTGGAATCAGGATCAAACAACCTGTATGCCTTAACATCCTCACAGTAGCCAACAAATATGAGTGGTCGGCTCTTCCTCTCCATGGCTATCTGCTGAGCATCAAGAATAAATGTCCAAGCCTCACTACCAAAAACTTGGAATGTAGAAACATCAGGCTTGACATGGGTCCAAGCCTCCTTAGGAGTCATATGTCGTAATGCCTTATGGGGCATCCGATTCTGAATATAATTGGCACAATTGACTGCCTCAGCCCAAAATGAAGAACTCATAGCTCGAGACTGTATCATACAATTTGCCATCTCCCGTAAGGTTCTATTCTTTCTCTCAGCAACACCATTCTGTTGAGGGGTATAAGGAACTGTAAACTGATGTTGTAAACCATGCTCAGTGCAAAAATCTCTGAAAGCCTGATTTACATACTCCCCCCCATTATCTGTGCGTATCCTCCTGATAGAAAGTCCAGATTGCTTCTCCATAAATGTCTTAAACTTCCTGAAAGAGTCAAAGACATCAGACTTGTACTTAAGAAAGTACACCCATGTACGTCTGGAGAAGTCATCAATAAAAGTGAGTACATAATGGGCCCCTGAAAAAGAAGGAGTCGGAAAGGACATAAGATCACTGTGTACCAACTCTAGGGCTGCCCTAGCACGAGAGGCTAGACCCTTAGGAAAAGGATCTCGATGATGTTTGCCAAGGACACAACCACGACATACACCATCTATACAAGAAATCTGTGGAAGCCTAATCACAAGTGCCTGTGTACTCATCTGCTATAGATATCTGTAATTGACATGACCAAAACGCTCATGCTAAAGCCTGCTCACTGAATCTGCATGTGCTATAAGAGAGGAACCAACAGTGTCTAAACTCTCAAAGCCATCAAAACTATATAAGTGAGATGCAGAATCCACACTCCCAGTAGCCACAACCAAGTCAGGATCATGAAGATCTCGAATAACCACATCATGAGGAGAGAACTCAACTGTCTTACCAGAGCCAGAGTGGCAAATCTGATAAATGGATAGAAGGTTTGTCAAAATGTCAGGAACCAAAAGCACATCCTAAAGACAACCACCATCCAATGAAACAGTACCAGAACCCTGAACGGAAAGTTGTGCTGAGTCACCAACTGCAATATGTCTAGTGCCTGTAGGAGCAAGAGCGGTGACCAAATCCTGTGTGTGTCATATGGTGAGAGGCACCAGAATCTAGAATCCAAGTGGATGCGGAGGACATTGCTCGTGCAGAAAGAGCATGACCTTTCCCTATGGGCTGTGAGTTGTGGTGCACTGATATTATGCTGCTGCATGGCTTCCTCCAAAGCCTCTAAATGTTTCCAACACCTGGAAACGGGATGTCCTTCCTTGCCACAAAAACTGCAAGGATCACCTGATTTCTTCTTAGTCTTGGAGGAAGACTCGCTAGACTTTGAAGATTTGCCATGTTTAGAATTGAATTGTGGTTTTGAATCAGACTTAGGTGGTGGCTTGGAGGGATTCTCACTAGCCTCTGAATCTTTCTTAGGCTTCGGTTTCTGCTTCTGTTTTCCTTTGGAGGACTGGGCTACCAATGCTTGGTTCTGTGAACCTGAAAGTGAATCCAACTGCTTAAGCTTAGCTTGCTCATGAGTCAGACGATCACAAAAGACCTCAAAAGAAGGCATGACATGTCGAGCACCCAAGGCATCCATGGTGGAATAGAAGGTCGAAGAGAAGATCTGAATTGGACCCCGAAGCTTGGAGAGAATCAGAAAAATGCACTCTGTATCAGTCTTAGTCTTACCACAACCCTGCAAGATTGATCTTTGTTGTTTGAACTTCATCAGAAAGTCCTCAATAGAAGGAAATGAATCAGGTACCAAGGAAGTTAACTCTGCCTCAAGCTGCAAAGCTCTGAACTCATTGACAGTACCAAAAAGTCCTTCAAACTTGATCCAAATGGCTCGAGGAGTGAGACAACCCTCAAGATGAAACTGAAGACTGTCAGAAATGTGTAAAGCCATCAATCCCATAGCCTGATCCATATTGTTCCTCTGCTGCATAATCTCAAAAGGACGTGTCAACTGAGGCTGAACCTCATCCAAACAGGACCATAACCCTTTTGACTGGAGAAGAGTCATCATGCGACCCTTCCAAGTGTGGTAATTATGCGGTGTGAGAGATTCAATAGGTTTGTCTGCCATCTTGTGAACTGTGCCTCAACTGCTCTGAATTTTTAATTATTATTAAGTGATCTTTCAGAACTAGACAGAAGATGCAGAAGGGGGTAGAAAGCAAGAGAAAACACCCCCCCACAAGGCAAAAAACTAATCCCCAGTACAAATGGAAAGCCAGAAAATGATAGAAAGCAATAACGGGTTGAGACAAAATTTGGAGAACCTGAAGAATTTTCTAATGAAATAGACTATAGATCTGGAAAGAGCACAGAACCACCTTTCCGACACCTATTCGCTTTCGAAAAACGGAGTCCGTATGCAAAAAAATATGGCTCCTGGAGTGCAAAAAACTTGTTCTGACTTTGACTGACAAAAAACACTGCAAAACCAGCTTTCCAACACCTATTCGTTTTCGAAAAACGAAGATCGGACGCCCAAGTTATGCCCAATTTTGTAAAACTGCTCCTAAAGGGACCAAATAGGCCCTTATAGCCCTGAAGGGCTAAAAAAAAATAAGCCCCTGGTCCACTGGGCGACCAGGGGCTAGCGCAGGGGCTGGTGGCGTGGTGGCGGCGCAGGGGGCGGCATAGGGGCAGCGGCGACGCGCGGGGTGGGCGCAGGCGGCGGGCGGGCTGGGGCCGGGCGGCGCTCGAGCAGGGGGCTTCGCCGGCGGCGCGGCGGCGGTGGCCGGGCGGGGGGCTGCCTAGAAGCAGTGGCGCGCTGGTAACAGACTGGTTGTGCGTTTTGTGAATAAAAAACCTGCGTTTTAATATTTTTATTTTATTTTTTTAAAAAAAAATTTGCCTCAGTTTTCGTGCCTTAGGGCCGTACGACCTTGGGGCAAAAAGAAATTTGCCTCCTGGTGCAACTGTGTCCAAATCGAACAAATTTTATATGGAAATAGGGGTTTTTGGGTTCTACGAGCTCAACAGTGAGGTCCGTTTGGGCTCAAAGTGCACTAAAAAAAAATACCCCCTATTCCAAAATAAAAAACAGAAGACAAACATAGATCTGATGCAACCAAAACCTGGATCTCAAAATCTTTCAAAAGTCTGAACAAGCTGCAGCAGATCTGGCTCTGATACCATGTAGGATTTGAGAAATACAAATCCACAGAACCCAAAAGAAACCTACATGCAAGAAACCTGTCACAGAGAAAGAGAGAGAACGAATACAAGGGTTTTGGCTCTAACAAAGAGAAAAGATGTATTATCAGAGAAAAAATGAATCAAGAATATGAATAATACAAGAGATCAATCCTTATAAAGGAAATCAACACCAAAGGAAAACCTAACCCTAAGGTGTCTACATTTAATAATTAAATATTAATTATTAAATGACTAATGTATGCATAAAGAGAAATCTTAAGAGGAGAGCAAAGTTAATTAATTACTTTACTCTAACAAAAACCTCTCTGAGGCATCCGAAGATGGAAGGCTCGACATTCTCCCAGCATCGTATGAGGAAAAGTCATCCATGTTGGTAGAGGAGACTATCAAAACAAACATTGGTACAGAAGAGGTTCCAAACAACATATTCTTGGCTCAATCGTTGACGGAGTCAGAAAGGTCAAAATTCATAAGTTTCTTCAAAAATCAACAAATCAACTTTGCATGGTCATACACTGATATGCCTGGATTGGATCCAGATTTAGTGATGCATCATTTGACAGTTAAACCGGGGGCAAAACCAGTGAAACAGAAATTAAGAAAGATGCATCCACAAGTCGCACTATTGATCAAAGCAGAGCTTGAGAAATTATTGGATGTCGGATTCATACACCCAATTGATTATCCTGAATGGATCTCCAACTTAATGCCTATCAGTAAACCAGATCACAGCATCAAAATATGTACAGATTTCAGAGACATCAACAAAGCTTGTCCTAAGGATGACTTCCCATTACCAAATATTGACTTGATTGTCGATCTCATAGCAGGTCATGAAATGTTATCGTTGATGGATGGATTCTCTGGTTATAATCAAATAAAGATCGTGTCCGAGGATCAACATAAAACATCATTCACTTGTCCTTGGGAAACCTTCTACTGGAATGTCATGCCCTTAGGGCTAAAAAATGCAGGCGCTACATATCAAAGAGCCATGACTACTATCTTTCATGATCTCATGCACGTAACTGTGGAAGA
Source organism: Cryptomeria japonica (assembly GCF_030272615.1). Taxonomy (NCBI): domain Eukaryota; kingdom Viridiplantae; phylum Streptophyta; class Pinopsida; order Cupressales; family Cupressaceae; genus Cryptomeria; species Cryptomeria japonica. The sequence continues at coordinate 420,468,500 of NC_081405.1, read as the reverse complement.
TTATGTCGACGACCTCTTAGGCAAATCAATAAGCAAAAATACACATTTGGACATACTTTCAGTCGTCTTTCATCGGTTGGAAAAATACAAAGTAAGATTAAACCCCAAGAAATGTGTCTTTGGAGTAACCTCCGGGAAGCTCCTAGGATTCATTGTATCAAAAAAAGGAATCGAAGCTGATCCAACAAAAGTCAAGGCCATCCTAGAGATGCAACCACCAGGAAATATCAGTCAACTTTGATCTTTACAAGGGAGACTCTAGTCCATACGAAGATTCATAGCGCAACTTGCAGATAAGTGTAATCCTTTTCAGCACCTGCTACATAAAAACATCAAATTCAAATGGGATGATAACTGTCAACAGGCTTTCCAGACACTCAAAGATTATCTTCTGAATCTGTCGATTCTGATGCCACCAGTTCCAGATCAAGCCCCTGTTACTATACATATCAGCTACTCCAATAGCACTGGGGGCACTCTTAGCACAACAAATTGCTGAGGGCAAAGAAAAAGCAGTATATTATATCAATCGCACATTGGTGGGATATGAGCTAAACTACACACCAATTGAGCGTGCATGTCTCGCTGTGGCCTTTGCTTCACAGAAATTATGACATTACATGCTCACTCATAAGACTAAGTTGGTTGCAAGAATCTGTCCATTGAAATACCTTCTCAATAAAGCAACACTTACTAGGTGACTAGCCAAATGGGTAATGATCCTGAGTGAATTCAACATCGAGTATGTGGATAGAAAAGCAATAAAAGGATAAGCCATCGCAAATCAATTAGCAGATGCTCCCATGATAGATGATGTTCCTCTAAGTTCAGAATTTCCAAATGAATCCATTTTAACAATGTCACATGTGAAGCCATGGCAACTGTACTTCGACAGCTCATACACACAACATGGGGCAGGAGCTGGCATCCTCTTTATAACTCCTCAAGGGGATTCTATACCAAAATCATATCGCTTATCATTTCCTTGCACTAATAATATAGTGGAATATGAGGCATTAACGACTGGATTACGGATTGCAGTTTAGTGGCAGATCCAGGAACTTTGTGTTTTTGGGGACTCTCAACTTGTAATCCGTCAAGCAACTGATGATTACCAAACAAAAGATGAAAAATTAATGCCTTACAAAAAAATGGTGGATGACCTGAAACAACATTTCACAAAGATAGACTTTGAGCAGATACCAAGAAAGCAGAATCGAGCCGCAGACGCCATGGCTACAATTGCTTCATTGATCGATCTACCTCCAAATGAGACCCGCTATGAGTTCTTGGTGGATAACCTTTTGGTTCCTTCATATGAAATCATTCCTATTGAGATGATATGTGTCGTCAGTCCTGAGTCCCAGTTATATGGTTCCATCTTCATATACCTTCGTGACAATACCCTACCTCCTGATTTATCCAATAACCAACGTCGCACTTTCATTCGCCAATCTTCTCGATATGTCATTTTAGCTGATATCCTATACCGGCGAGGTCTAGATGGCACTCTTCTTAGATGTTTAGAAAGCGACGAAGCTCAGATTGCGTTACGTGAAGTACATGAAGGGATATGTGGTCCACATGCTAGTGGTCCTACCTTAGCCAAGAAACTCATCAGGACTGGATATTACTGGCCCAATATGGAAAAAGACTCATATTAGTTTGTCAAGAAATGTAAGCAATGTCAAATTCATAGAGACCTCATACATGCGCTAGCGCAAGAACTTCAACCAATTGCGTCTCCTTGGCCCTTTTGTCAGTGGGGACTTGATCTCATAGGCAAGATTCACCCTCCTTCTTCCAATGGTCATAAATTCATTATCACTGCCACAGAGTATTTCACAAAATGGATTGAAGTCGTGCCTCTTACACAAGTCACTGGAAAATAGATTGCTACGTTCATCCTCAACTATATCATTTGCCGATATAGTATTCCTGTTTCCATTATCACTGATAACGGGTGTCCCTTCAAAAATCAGGATGTTCGTGAACTTTGTGACTGCTTCCATATTTCCCATCATTTCTCCACACCATATTACCCCCAAGGTAACGGTCAAGATGAGGCGTCTAATAAGACAATCCTTAAAATCCTAAAAAAGACAGTCGATGACACTGGCCGTAATTGGCATATCCAACTTAATTCTGCACTTTGGGCATACCGCACAAGTGTCCGCACACCTACAGGAGCTGCACCCTATTCACTTGTCTATGGTGCTGAAGGCATCTTGCCTATTGAGGTCGAGCTACCCTCTTTACGAGTCTCTTTGCAAAACATTATCAATGATGAAAACTATAGGGTCTCTCGCTTACAAGAACTTGAACTATTGGATGAACGAAGACAAACTACTTTGAATCATCTCAAGGCTTATCAACAACGAATGAGTCGCAGCTACAATCACAAAGTCAGACCTCACATATTTGAGGTAGGTGAGTTGGTTCTCAGAGAAAACCCCAAAAATCAGCAAGACAAAGAGAAGAAGGGTAAGTTCGAACCAAACTGGCTTGGTCCTTATATCATCACAACAACATATGGATTTGGGGCATATCAGCTCTCAACTACAGAAGGTGAACCTTTGGAGGATCCTATAAACAGCATGCACCTTTGCAGGTTTTACATATAGCTCTTCAGAGTATCCTAATTCAAAAAATACAAAAAAATTCAAAAAATTCAAAAATACAAAAAAAATTATTAAACAAAAAAATCGTTACTTGGTGAAAACCTGACAAACAGGCGCCTTGTGACACAAAAAACATTGAAAAATTGAAAAAAGTAAAGAGAAATAATTTCGTCCAATGGTGAAAACCACTTTGGTGGCGCCCTGGGCAAGTACCATGGTGAAAACTGGGTCACCAGTGCCATGCGTAGAGACATTGCTCCTCCCTCCTTCAGGATTCTCTTTCATCACTTCACTTTGCACACTCACAACCTATTCGTTCATAATAAACTTAGCCATTACCATCATGGCTTGTTATTGATCTACCCAAGATTGGTTAGCCATTCATAATAAACCTCCCTTTCCATCCATAATAAATCAGATCCTATCTATGGCTAAGGCAAATCCTACATCTAGTGATGGGTGTGGAACTAAGAACATCACATGTTTCAAGGAGTACAGTTTCTTCCACTTTTCTTCAGTCTATTCGCGCACAATCCGCAATAAAGCAAAATTTGCATCACAAATCCGCAATAAAGTTTCATCTTCTCTGCAATAAAGTATCAATTTCATGGATTCAGTCAGTTTCAGATGAGACATAGCAGCAACAATGGGCTTCAACAAATCAAATCTTTCAACAGACTCAGACAACATATGGTTCTATGCTATCTATCCATTCTGTGAAAGTAAACATTGTGACCACAATCAAATAAGACTTATACAAGTGACAAGAGACACTAAATTTGAGGACTACAAGTCTTGGTTTTCTTTTGATTTTATCTTTTGGTGACATGTCTTTTAGCTTTTCCAAGATGTCTCTGACTAGAGATTCTATCTCTAGGATGTCTTTGACTAGAAAGGCGAGGTTGGGGTATCGTCACCTATTTGTATTTACTGTCTGTGGATTGTCTCTTAGTAATGCTATGACTTGTCCAAGGATATGAGGACACTGTGAGTCTAGTGTGAACTGGGGCATTCCTTGTTTGTGATTGTCTTATCTCCATGCAAACAGGTACAATGACTTTCTGGGTCGAACATATGCCTCGATTGTCATAACCTACTTGCCATAATAAAGCTTAATGATGATAACGCACAAGAAGCTCTTTCACTTTCATATCTTCTGTCTTCCATCCCCCTTTCTTGATTGACTTCCATCGTCCTTCTCGAGTCCGCGTAGCCTGCTATCACATGACAGAGTATAATGACACACCAAAAACATTTGCATTTCATGTAGTTGCACCTACATTACCACATATAAGCATTTCATACATACATATAGATATCACAATTGCATCACATCCTGCACACAACACCTGTTAGCACAATTTACATTTGCATTATCATATTCATCTGCATTACATACATTCACATTTGCATCATGCATACACATATAAAACATAAAAGAACAAAAAAAAAAAATTGCATTGCATCATATGCATATTTGCATCCATATCATAAGCATCACATAGAAACATACATCACATAAGTACACATGCATATAGTTGTCGTAAAGATGAATCATCTCATATATATAAATCAAAAGTGTCATGATACAATGATGTCAAAATCATATGGCTACAATCACCCGAAGGTGTCTGCATAATCATACAAAATGGTACAATACTGATACATAGGGAGCCCTCTACGGCTATGATGAACTCCCTCCCTTGGAGTCGCCTGGCCTCGACGGAATCTGAGCCCCCGAAGGACCCGCCCCAGGATCATCCCTCCTGTCCCCTCTATCTGGTGGTGGTGGAGGACCCATAACCCCACCGCTGGATGCCTGTCTGCTTCGACTCCCTCCCGTAGCTGTCGTTGTCTACGATGGTCTATGGAAGCTCCTCACCCACTGATCAGTTGGCACTGCACCATAATAGAGATCCCGCCAATACACAATCTCCTCCCTTGCCTGCAAGACATAGGCGTATCCAGCTCCTATGTCCTCTACCGCTTGCCTCCCAGCCCTCAGTGTTGTCTCAGCCTCTGTGTAGCGTTGAATGGCCTGGTCCCGCTCCCACTCAGTATCTTTGAGCCGCCTCTTGAGTCTGTCCCTCTCCCTCTCCAGGTCCTGGATCTCATCTGCTTGTCCCTGGTAGATCTCCCTCAGCTCAGTCAGCTCATCCTCCTCTGCCTCAGCCCCTTGTGGCTCTGCCTGTGGCTCCCCCTGTACAGGTGCATGCCCCTATGCTTGTGCCTGTACTGGTGGCTATACCTGTCCCTGTGCCTATGCCTGTACTGGTGGTTGTACCTGTCCCTGTCCCCACACCTGTTTGGGACCCTATGTTACTAGCACCTATAGTGGTAATCCACCACGACCCCTCACCACCCGAGCATGTATGTCCTCTCCACCCTCCCTCCATGGTGCCACCCTCCTCTCTCCAACTGCCCCCCTCCTCCTTTGTTGGCCTCTATCATCTCCATCATCATCACCATCCCCACCACCATCTCCATCTAGTGGCCATCCTGGATCTGTCAGGCGTGGGAATGGATGCTCGGCCCAATATTCTGTGTACTCTGCATCCATGTCGACATCCTTGATCTCTGGCCATATATCCTAGGGTAGGGGCACCATCTCCACTAGTTGTGTAACAGCCTGATCATATGATAGAAATGGCCCAAACTACGCCTGATCCCTGACCGTCCGCGCGTACATGCCTAAACCCCGTGGCATCAGCTGGATCCTGCCAAACTGTCTGCCCACCCTGTCAACTAGCTACCTCTCCAGTACATAGGGCGTCCGCCCAATCAGATACCTGCTCCGAAAGGTGTAGGGTAGCTCTACTGCATCATCCTCCCACTGCTCGCATCCCAGGTACGGCCTCCATATAACCGTATCAATATCATCAATAGCCCGCCGCCAATACTCCAACCTGCCAATCCGTGGCTGCGAGGTGATCATATCATACAAATGCACGAAACTGCGTCTGTGACCTCTTCCCTTGAAGTGTATCGGTTGCATCACCGGTAGATGCTCATAGGCCCACACCTGTAACAATGTGACCCCACAGCCCAATCCCACTGATCCATGGTACACAAACTGATGTAGCTCATAATATAGGTGCGCCAGCACGCACGGTCCCTAAGCATATCTAGTGTGTTGTGTCACCAGTGTCTCCAATGTGCTCCCCCAGCCCACAGCCAACCCTTGTGTCGCTCTATCCGGACACAAGAATCCACTGATAGCTCCTCCTACCACTACCGGTAGTGCCAATCCTGTCTGTGTCATGGTATCCCATGCCACATGCCCTACCCTCATCTCTAGTCCTAGATCCCAGAACACTCGTCTAAGGGCATCCCTGTCTCTATAGATCGGTCTTAGGGAATCAACTCCCCATCGATCGATATCCTTAGAATCTTGTATACATCCTCTAGGGTGACTGTCATCTCACCCATCAGCAAATGAAACGTGCAAGTCTCGGAGTGCCACCTCTTTGCCAGTGCAGTCAGCAGTCCCATGTTCGCTCGAAACTCAGGCACATACAAAATATGTCTCAATCCCATAGCCTCAATCACAGCTCGGTCCTCGGCTTTCAACTCAGGTCGCAACCTCTGAGTCGATGGGAATCTCTCTCGTGACTCCAGCATAGGCAAATACTCCTGCAGTCACACAAATCAATCATCTTAGTCCTAGTGACACTCACTGTTCATCACAAAGTGTTGCTTCTATCCTAGTGGTACTCCTTGTTCATCACAAAGTACTACGTGTTTAGCACTCCCTGTTCATCACAAAGTGCTGCTCACATTTGCACTCATTGTTCATCACAAAGTGCTGCTCATATTTTTAGTACTCCCTGTTCATCACAAAGTACTATATCTTGGTACTCATTGTTCATCACAAAGTGCCTTGATCTATCCTATCCTAGGGCCTCTGCTTGAGTGAATCCTCTTGAGTAGTTTCCTAATTGGCAACGTATGTTCTATCACAAAATTGTCAATCCTAGCCCTATTTGCTATCCTAGTTTTCCCTAGAGGACCTGCTTGAGTGTATCCTCTCAACAGCTTATCCAATCGACAGCGTATGTTCATCACAGAACTGTTGATTTGACCTAGAAGACACAAATTCACATTTTTGGACACAAACGCGTTTTCCTGACATAAACGCGCATTTATTACTCTACCTATCATGCATTAATGACAACAATAAATGCATCAAAGTATAAGGAGGTTTTGTGGTACTCACCGGCTCTCCTGCATCTATTGGCCTCTGAAATTGGCGAACGCGATCGAATCTGTGAGCCATTTCCATCACTGCTGACTGCTACTGCTCTATCTCGCTCTGCACTCTGATCTCTTGGATGTGTGGATGACAATGAGGATGTTTTCCCCTTGTGGTCTATCTTATAGACTACCCTAGCCCTCGTCTCCCGAGTCAATCTTCTTTATCCCATGACTCTATGACTCTATCCTATCTGGTCAATCCATTCTAGCCTTTCTTTCTTATCGAGAGATTGTCTGCGATCTTTTCAGACATTTTTTCATCCAATCTCTCGAGGGGGAATATCATTCCCATCTTGGGGCAACTCTGTATTAGTTCATCTTATCTTCTTTGAAACAATGCGACAAGCCACATTGTCTCAAAGAGGGGCAAAATGTAGACACCTACAATTGTCCAGTCTAATTGAATAAATATTTTTATTTATTTAATTACTTTAGCCTAATTCTTCTATTAATTAAATAAATCTTTATTTATTTAATTAATTCATTTATTCTCTTCTAGCCTTATTTCTCATTTAAATAAATACATTTATTTATTTAAATTATCATTTTCCTAAATTAAATAAATATCTTATTTATTTAATTGATCTCACTTCTTCTATTAATTAAATAAATCTTTATTTATTTAATTAATTCATTAACCTTTTCTACCCATGACACATGTCATTCATCTCTTAATTCATACACTACCTACCCCTTTCATTATTTTATTATTTCTTTTACCTACCCTCTAATCATAGCCGACCTCCTTTCACACCTCTCAATCTTATCTCTCCATTTCATATTGTGTCTTCTATATAAGGAGATGCTTCCTTCATTATCAAACCCTAACTACCCAACTACTTGATGATTTTGACTACTTGGCATTTGTGATCCTACTTGCAACCACATTCCGTTCTTTGTTGAGCTCTTGTGCACATAAAATCTGAGAGCAAATATATCAAGCAAGATCAATGGAGATAGGAAGAATGGAGATCCAAACCCTATTGGACATGTGATGGTATAATCTTTCTGATTTCGTTTGATTTACATTGTCTTAGGTAATCTTCATATGTTATGGTGGATCTTTGTTGTTGTTAGGCTAGGGTTTTGTGGTTGAATTCATTTAGCCTTTCAATATCGTTATTATTGTTATCCATTTTCACCATGTACACCCACAAAAACAATAGAAATTTGGTTTTTTTATTTTTTAGTTTCAATTCTTTGAATCTTTAAAGAGTAAACAAAATGACAGTCCAAACTATTATGAAACTTTATTATGCATCACTTATTTACAAAAGAATAAAGAATAAACAAACCAAACCAAATTACTTCACAAAATGAAATACTAACTTGACTTTCCTTGTAAATATAGATTTACCAACAGCGAAAATGCGAAATCAAAAAATAGCGAATATTCAACGTAATCCGTCGGGGGGGCGCAGACAGGTGTTTGCCACATGCCCGAGCAGTATTACTGTTTTCAGCCCACCAGGCAAGAAACACCCTGCAAGAGAAACATTGGCACATAATTCAATATTGAACGCAAGGTGGGATTCGGCTTACGGAGCGGGCATAATAGGGAAAAATGAAGAAATTAGGGCAGGTAAAACCAAAGCTAAGACGCAATCCTCCGACGGGAAATGGCAGGTCTATCACTCAAAAAAAACCAAAAGGAAGATGGGCAAACAGAAAGATGTTTCATTAAACTTCGATAGGCTCAAAAGCATAGACACAAAACAAACTCCGGCATCTAGGGCTAATCTGGTGCCACTCGGGAAAATTAGGGTTTTTAAGTCAAAACCTAAGATTAGGCAGAGGAGAATATGTAACATCCCGGCAAATTTGATGGAATCCCAATGGAATCTATATAGCCAGTGTGGGGTATTTGCAAAATGGACAGGATACAGAGAAGATATAAAGAAGATTATCGACTGGTGGTATGCCCTATATCCGGGTCAGGTAAGTATTACTCTCTTGGAAAATAATTTTCTCTCAATTCTGTGTGATAATCAAAATACAAGGAATGACATTCTCTATGGTAAGTTAAAATTTTATAAAGGATATGGTTTCTTACGCTGTGAATGGTTGCCGAATTTTGACCCTCACTCTTAGATTTTAAATAAATGTCCAAGATGGATTAATCTGGGCGCATTACCAGTCGAATGTATAAATTTCAAAATCTTAGAATGCATAGGGGAACATTTTGGGTCTTTTTTGGGCTATGAAGGATTAGATAGAGAGGATTTAAATAAGCACATCAAAATCTTAGTAGAAACAACCATTAATTCTTCTGACTTAGAACCCACCATGTTAGTATCAAACAGGGGGGAGTGGAGCATCCATCCCACCTTCTATAATGGGGACATAGATGAAACTGATATATGGTTGAAATCATGCCTAGAACAGGTAAAAAGTGACGATCGAAAGGAAAACCCTCTTTCAGCACATTATGAAAATGTCATATTGAATTCAACCCCTGTACAAGCTAATTGCCCTCTAGAGGCTAACGCAGATGAAAATAAACACAATAATACCAGTAATATCAGAGATCTTGATAAGATAATAGAAGAGGCAAACTCAATTAAAGAAGCAGCCCTAGTGGAGATGTCAAAAAGAATCTCCGATTTGGTGGATTCATTGAGAATACCACTTGAAACAAAGACAATCGAAAACATGGAACAAGAAAATGAGGAAGATCAAGAAGAAATTTCTTCTAGAATGGCTACAGTATTAGAGGTATTCAATAATAAAGAAATTGAAAATCTATCACCGGAAGAGGAAGCCGAGAAGAGGTTTCTAATTCAAGAGCTCATGGCTTCTATGGATGAGGAAGATAATAATGAGAATAGGGAAGGAGATATCATACCTCTCCCTGATAATGATTACACAGTAGCTCAGTCCCAACTGAGAGAGGATGATGGAAAAGAAGTGAAAGATTCCCAACAAACCTTAGGGACAAAAAACATCTATGCCGGGAAAAATTTACCGAACTGCGCTAAAGAAGCTAAAAGTAGAGGCAGAAAATCATTGAGCGAATTAAGAATGCAGGATGGAAATGCAAAGGATCAAGGCAAATTAATAGCCTTCTTTGATGCTGGGAAGGGGAAGGGCCTTCCCACGCTCCAATGAAAATCTCAACATGGAATGTTAGGGGCATGAATGCCCCTAACAAACAGCGTCTAATTAGACGCAACATTATAAAATGGAAACATGACATCGTTCTCATACAAGAAACTAAACTGGCCTAGGTAGAAGTCGAGGCTTTTAAAAGGAAATCAGGACTTCTTAGCTGCGAATTTGTGGAAGCCAAGGGAGCTTCAGGTGGTTTAGGAATCATTTGGAACCCGTGTAGCACATTATTTTGTCCAATAGCAGGAAATAGAAACTGGTTATTGGGAAAGGTGACTAGCAAACACAACAATCTCACATTTACTCTAATAAACATTTATGGCCCGATCCCAGATGCAGGAAAGCGCAGAGTTTGATCTAAAATCTCGTTTATGATGGGACTAGACACCTCTTCCCCTGTTATTCTAGGAGGGGACTTCAATGCTATCCTAAATTTATCAGAAAAAAAGGGAGGTATTCGAAGGGAACCGCAGTCCTTAAAATATTTTAGAGAGTGGGTTGCTCATGACAATCTGATAGATATAGAAACTAGTAATGGAGTGTATACCTGGAACAATAGAAGATCAGGCTTTACAAAAATCGCAGAGAGATTAGATAGATTCCTAATTAGGGGAAACTTGAGTGATCTAGCTGTTAATCTTTCAGCTTCGTTACTCCCATCATCAGGGTCTGACCATTATCCTGTCATCCTCAACATTGAGGGTGAGGCAACACCAAGGTGTTGCCCTTTTAAATTTGAAAAAATGTGGATGTAAAATCCGGATTTCTATGATCTCGTCTCCAAGTGGTGGTCAGAGGTGAATTTTCAGGGCTCAAAGATGTTTTGTTTAGTAAATAAATTAAAACATATCAAAAGCAAGCTACTGAAATGGAATAGTGAAGTATTCGGTAACATATTTGAAACCAAAATTTCATTAGAAAAAGAAATCGCAGACCTAAATGAAAAAGTATTTAGACTAGGAATGGATCAGGATAGCTTCCTCAAAGAAAAGGAGCTTCTCGGGAAATATGAGGATACGTTAACAAAGGAAGAAATATTTTGGAAACAGAAGTCAAGAGAGAATTGGCTACAAAATGGGGACAGGAATACTAAGTTCTTTCACAACAGTACAAAAAACAGGAGGAACACTAATAGTATTCACAAGATTATGAGCAATAATGGTATACTATTGGAAGATCAAAAGTGTTATCGCTGTTTTTAAAATTGGGTTCTTTCCCCATATTTGGCTATGGTTTTTTGAAAAAATTTGTATAAAATGTGGCCCCAAATGCTTCAGCTTTATTCTAAACCTAGAGGGTTTAAAGGCTTTTCTAAGTATTTGCGCTTTATCTTTTGTTTTAAATCCCCTGGTTTCTATTCCGTCGTTGCTTTATTTTACTTAAGTCATGGGTCGCGGGGTCGTAAGAAGTGTTCCCCCCTTGCTATTTACCTAGGCGGTCATGTTAATTATTTGAAAAATTTTCACCTTTTATTATTTCCTTCTAAAGTGCTGGGCCCAGTAAACATTGATCACCTTGGGGAAGGATCCGACGGTTGGCGCTATTTCGCAAAGGCTAAGTGCTTGCCCTTTAAGGCTGCAAAATAGCGAGGATTAATATCAGCCGCCCATGTGTCATGCGGAGGAAGTGAAGGTTGCGGCTGTCAAGAAGGTGGGGCCCCCTCTACGTGGTTTCTTCTGGCGTATTAGAGGGCAGCACGTGGCACAGGCCGCCACAGTTAGCATGTTGAGATCAAGGTTCAAAAGTGGGCCCCAAAGATGAGTCAGCTCACAGGTGGAGGTGACCTGGCAGGGGCAGCTCTTACAATTCATTGAAACCCCGTGGCTCTCTTTGACAAATGAAAAGTCGACAGGTCAGCTTCGAAGGTGACAAGAAGCCAGGTGTCCATGGCGTGTCTGTGGACCCACCATCTCTGAGGGTTTCTAACAAGGTTTAAATGTTGCGCAACTTGAAAGATGATCCGACGGCTCGCGCTATTTCGCGAGGGTTAAGTGCTCACCTTTTAAGGCTGCGAAATAGCGAGAGTTAACGAGAGCCGTCCACGTGTCATGATGATGACAAGGCAAAAAGGGAAAAACATGGGCCCGCCACAGTATAAAGGGATACATTCGGCCAGTATCAAAATAGAATGTGAGGGGATTTTCTAAACCAATGATCAGATGCCGCGTGGTATTATGTAGCCAATAGAAGGATGGGACCCAGACTAAAGACAAAGCCGTCAAAATGCAATTCACAGTGAGACACTTGCAGGAAGGCTGCGACCCGTTGGAGTTAAGATATGAATTCTCGTATGAATTCGATTTTGAAGGGACGGCCGAAGCATGCGGAATCAATGTTACAGTTAAGGCCCAGGGTACAAGCGTTTGATTTCCTAACAACCAAGTATAGAGACCTTTTAAAAGGATTTTTGTAGAGGAAGCAAATGCAGAGTTATCTTTTATAAAAACAGAGAAGACGAATTGGTTGCAGAGCGAATTTCTTCGAGCAAGCATCAGGTTTTTTCTTATTTTGCAGCCATTCTTGTGTTGTAATAAGTGAAACTGTTCTCGTATAACAGAAGTAGTTTCAGAAGTAATATTTATCTGGTTGTATTGCAAATGGCTCCTAAAAGGGAATTTTCTGGTAAAGTTGATTATCTTGAAAGAAGTGTGTGTGATGACTTCTTAGAGCAGTTGACGTTGTCAACCAACCAGGCATCTAAGGCCAAAGAATTAGTACCCAGGGCTCCCCGACTGAGAATTGGAGAAGGATTATATGATAAGGGTAATTGGTTAAGAGACCCACAGGTTGGGCTGTCTGGGTTGGGGTTATTTAAAATCGGTTTTGGAATGAGGAATTCTCCTGCTCCTCAAAATAGCATTTGGGAATTAGATGTTGGGAGATTGGTAGTCCCAGGGGTGTTCATGGATACAGATTTGTTAACCCAAATGGCATTGAATTATGATTCAGTTACCAGATGTATCCGGGATGTGAATGGAAAAACCCTCGTGGAGATAAATGCAGGAGAGCTGAGAAAAGCGTTTGGGCTTAGTGAGTTTACCAATTTCTTGGAGCCTATAAACTTCACACAATTAGCTCAGGTATACAGGGCACAGAGGACTCATCTCAGGAATGGGCCTCTCAAAGAACTTTTTCTGAAAGTAGGGGGGTTAGCAGTTGTAGGGCCCAATACACAAGAGCCTTTTTCATTAAGTATGTTTACCTTAAGGGAAAAAGGGATGTACTGGGCACTTTGCCAAGTTCTAGGAGAGGATGCTGAATCTAATATGCCAAATCATTATCTGTTAATGATTGTTCAAATTCTGAATCCTTCTCTTGCTATTACATTTGATTATGCCTCCTATATTGCTGATGCTATCCATGGAGGATTGATGGGGATAAAGAATGGGAAGGTGGATAGGCCATTTGGGTGGTATTCACTATTGATGCACCTCTTCCTCTTCAAAGGTGGAGATTATTTTGCCAGTGGAATGGACCTGGTAAAAGAAAAGGAGGGAGAAAAGATGCCGGTACAATTATGGAGTACCGTATTGTCATGGGATAGAGAGGATGCAAGTTTTCTAAAGTTTGATAAATACTTTGCATCCAAGATAAGGACTCTTCTTTGCTCTGACAATCCACGAGTCCCCAAGATTCTTCTGGAATTCTTAAGACCAAAAGAATTCGCAGAGAATGTCAAGATTGTTCATAACTGGGGTGATATGTATTTGTATCCAGTGTCCACAGTGTTTAGGGTCTTTGGTTTCAGAGGCACCCCATTTTTGTTACCATACCAGGTCCCCCTCAAAGTGGGAATAGCTGAGATTCTCAGACAAATTGGTGACTTGCAAGAGGCAGAGTTAACAGGCCGAGGTAAAGGGACTATTTTCCCTACAGCTACAGTAGCCCACCAATTTGTGATCACCAAGGGAGGCTGGAAATGTTTTGAGGATTTCCTTAAACCCTACCATTTGTCCACTGCAGTGTCTAGATGTGCTGACCCGGAGGATTTCTACAATGGTGTATTCCGGAAGAAAGTAGCATGCAGAGGTAGGCCCCATCAATTCCACTTTCCTGAAGACCTCATCAGGAATGAATTTGATTTAGATGAACAGGAGTTGAGGAAGGAAAAATGGGTGGCTTACAGGAAGGCCCTGGATTTTGTGCATCAATTTGATGCTAGCTATGACCCATTGTCTAGCTTCTTCCCATTGGAAGAAAAGATAAAATTTTTGATTATTTTTTTTGAGGATGTGATGCAGACAATAAGGGAGAAAAGGGAAGTTGTAATAAAAAACAACCCTGAGAAAGCAAGAATGATTTTGGGGAAATCAGCTCCTATTAAAGCCATCCCTCCTGGTGATTACACCCTGCATAAGAAAGCAGGTTACAGTGTGTTGGTGTCTGCAAGAGGGGAACCCTCTTCATCCAAAGGGAAGAGGAAAACACATGAAGTCATTCACATACAAGACAGCCCAAAGAAGCAGAGGGTGGGGAAGGAAGTGCAATCAGATACACCCTTCCCCATCCCAATCCCCTCTCCACATTGGAGATGAACAAGCAGCAACTGAATACCTCTCTCAGTTGGGCAGCTTGGGGGAGATTGCGTATACATATGATGAAGTTGAAGAAGGGATGCTAGAAGAGCCCATTGAAGCACAAATGGACATCACTTCAACTGAACTCAAAGGCCAGGAGTGGGATCCTGAGATAAAGAAGGCCACTAGTGCTTTTCTAGCAGATGATAGTTTTGTAACATCTGAAGCATTCATGCAATTCATATGGAAACAACATATAGATAAATATAATGCTAGATGTGAAACAAGAAAGGCAGAACAACCAAATAAAGATCCAGCCTCGGTGGAGGAAGAAATAAAACAGGAGATGATGGAAGAATTCAAAACCATTACTCCTGAATAGGGGAGAGATTTAGTAGCACAAGCTGGAGTGCTCATTCTACCAGAATGGAATATTGTTGATGCTCTGGTGCTGGATGCAGTGAGGAAAGAAACCAAACCCATGGAAGGGGTTACATTCAGTAAAGACAATGTTGCTCTAGTCATGTGGTCCCTTAAGAGAAATGAGGACAAGAAGGGTAAAGACACCACAGGGACAAGTCACATTGGTGGATTAATGGTTAAGAGAGTAGAGAGCACAGGGGTAGTAGAGGCCGCTAGCACAGTGTTGGAGACTGCCAAATTTAGTTTTGCAGTAGCTGAGAAGGATGCTAAAGAAAAGGAAGCCCTCCAGCTCAAATTGGAAACAGTCTTGAAGGCTTATGACAGTGCCAAGGAGGAAATAAGAGGCAAGGAGAGTATTATTGCCAGATTGCAAAGCCAATTAGCAGGACAACGTCAACAAGGTGAGTCCTCAACATTAATGATCACCTCTTCTCCTGCAAGACCTCCACCTACTAGCCCCATTATTGAGCTCCCACCATCTCCTGCACCTTCCAGCTCTCAGATGATAGAGATAACTCCCCAAGAATTGGAGAGTCTTAAGCAAACCCAGGCCTATTATGCAGGGAAGTATGAAGAAAAGATTAAGGCCACAGTCTCCAGTTTTGCAGACACTATAAATGCTTCACTCCTTCACAATAGTGTAGGAAAATTCATGGAGATATGGACTGAGTTGAGAAGAGATAAGGCCATCTTGACACCCATTTTTGACCGATGGAGGCCTAGGGAGCAGGAATTGGAGTTCATGTGTGTTTCCTGTGATGAAGCAAGGGCCAATCCCATTATAAAGGCTACTTCTGATGTTGCTAAAGTTTTAATGCAATTAGCTGCAGATGTAGACAATATGGACAGGAAAGTCAATTTGTGCAAAAAGGAATACAATGATCAAGTTTTTGAGTTGCTTCCAGGAATTTTTGCCAATCCAGACCAGCTGAAAGACAAACAGGTATGGCTCAGTGAGATAGATGCAAAGTTGTCAGCAAGGGTCAAAGGAATCATTGATCTCGATGACACCTCATTCTTTGTTCTAACCATATAGGAAATAGAAAGAATTAAATCACACTACAGTTTTCTTAACTCAGAAGTCAACAAACTGAGGAATTCTTGGAAAGGGTTGACTAAGGTTAAAAGTGATGTGATTAATTTTGTATGGCCGACCGAGGAGACGTATAGTGAGTGGGGAGTTAAATATTCCACTCGAGATCCGGAGCAGTTAGAGAGCGTCCCTGAAGGGCCAGAAGAGGTTGCAACTGAACAACCCGTCCAACAGACTGCTGAAGAAGCTGAAAAGAGCGCATAACTGAAATTGTAACTTCTTCAATTTTTGAAGTAATTGTAAAAAACTTTCTTCAAGAAGTCCGAAGCTTTGTGCATCCATATTGTTATAAATGGATACCAGGACTAGAGAGAAAGGGATCACAAAATTTTTGTAAGAAAACGCTACAGAAATATTCTCTGCGCTTTTCCAAAGATTAATGGAGAATCAGACTTTTGTAGAATTTTTTCAAATGAATATCAATATACAGGCCATCAATTTTGAGTAAAGCTTTGTGTCATCTTCAAACTTGTCCTTAAGTTTATTTACTTTGTTTCATTCAGAATAGTCTAGGATTTTTCTGTTTGAATGGAATTGTAAGGCAATCTCAGTATGGGTGTTTCCAGCTTTTCTCTTTAGGAGGGAAATTAAATATGCACAACCACTCTACCAGTAAATACTTTAGGAGAAACTTTGAATTTGAGGACCATAGTTTATTTTGAAGTGATTAGATCCTTGTTGATGTTAGGCACTTACAGGGATAAGTGGAAGCTGAGTTGATGGGAGGTATAGAGATACCTCATTTCAGGAGTTTTATTTGAGTTTGAGTGACTCTGTAGCCTTGGATAAAGCACTGGTATTAATCTGAGGCCTTTATTGCATTCTTTGTCGATCAAATATGTTGAAATTGAGTATTGTTTTCCCCTTTGTTTTCAATTGTTTTTCAAGGTGAATAAATCCACTGGTTTTTTGGACTGGTTTGCTGTGGATTTGTTGCTTAAGAGTGTGGATTTAATTCACAGAAGGTATACCCACCTGGGCTCAAGGAAAGGTCCGAAGTGTAGAAGGTCTAACCAAACCTTGTCATATGTTGTCTCTAGAATCCCTTTCTCCATGATGTCTCTTCGGCAGTCATTTTAGGTTGTATTATTTTGAGGGCATTGAAGAGGAATCAGATTTTGAGAACAACAAAAAGGACATTGCTACAAAAGCAGTGAACCATTTTAAAACCCTGTTCAGTTCAGAATCTTCCCTTATAGACGCCAATTTAACTTTGCTTAGGAATATTCCTAAGATCATATCTGAAAATCAAAACAAAGCGCTAAACAACAAATTTACGGAATCAGAAGTAAAATTAGCACTGGGGCAACTTAACCCTGATAAAGCCCCCGGCCCCAATGGTTTTCCTGCTTGCTTTTTTCAAAAATGCTGGCACATAATTGGTAAGGAGGTAGTGGAAGCATTGGAAGCAGTAAGAAATTCTGGAAGTATTTTGAGGGAGATCAACAATACTTTCATCACCTTGATTCCAAAGAAGGAGGAATCAAGAAATTTTGAAGACTTCCGACCTATTTCCTTATGCAACACAATATACAAACTATTTACTAAAACTTTAGCTAATAGATTAAAAGGCATACTCCCTTGCATTATTTCAGAAGAACAAACTGTATTTGTGCCTGGTAGATCTATCTTTGATGGCATAATTATTGCTCAAGAAGTCATGCACTCGATACAACAAAATCGATCAGCTGCTATGATGATCAAATTAGACATTAAGAAGGCATATGATAAAGTTGATTGGAGATTTCTGTGTAAATGTTTAGAATCCTTTGGTTTTTCTAAACAATGGATTAACTTAATATTCGAATGCATCTCATCTCCTAGGGTATCAATACTTATAAATGGTTCCATAGCAGGCTTCTTCCAAATATCTAAAGGGATTAGACAAGGAGATCCTTTATCCCCTTTCTTATTTATCATAATGGCAGAGGGCCTTGGGAGAAGCATAACTAGGGCTAGAATGAATCAGATTATTAAAGGCATTAAAATTACAGATGGGATGGAGGCAATCACCCATCAGCAGTTTGTTGATGACACAATGCTGATGGGAAGTGCGAATAGGATTGAAGCCATGGCTTTCAAAAGGATACTTGACATCTATGCATTAGCTTCTAGTCAGGAAGTAAACAAGAGAAAATCAGAAATCTTCTTCTTCAACACATCTCAAAGCATAGAGACAGATATTTGTCATATCTTAGGGTTTGATAAAGGGAAACTTCCTTGTAAATATCTAGGAATTCCTATGGATAAGGGAAACAATATTAATTCATTATGGAAAGACATCTTAGAAAAGATGGAATTCAGGTTGAATTCTTGGAAGAACAAATGCCTCTCTTCGGCAGGGAGGATTACATTATTAAAAGCTGTAATGGCGGCAATACCGATATATCAACTGTCCTGCCAGCAATTACCTAAAGGAGGTAGACTAGAAATGGTAAAAAAGATGAGGAAGTTCTTTTGGAATATGACCTCAGACAAAAAGAAATTTGCTTTAATCTCTTGGGATAAAATTAGCCAACCTATCAGTATAGGGGGAGTTGGCATCAAAGATCTGGGGGTACAAAACATGGCTCTGGGGGCGAAGTTAGTCTGGAAAATGTACTCGAAATCTAATCTTAAATGGGTAAGAATCCTCAAAGCGAAATACCTTACAAACTCCAACCCTGATAGTATATTGAGGACGGAAATACTACCCAAGGGATCCAAAGTCTGGAATTTTATGCTAGAATGTAGAGAGGTGATCAGTAATTATCTAACATGGGATATTGTTGAAGGATCTGAGGCACTGTTCTGGGAAGACTCCTGGGGGGGCTATACAGCCTTAGACAAAATAGGTATAAGCGAAGATGTTATAGAACATTTCAAATCAATCAGGGGTAGGTTTGTTAAGGATTATATTAAGCTTATCTCCAATGATCCCGCTTTGGGCTGGGAGTGGAAACCCCTTGATGAGCTGAACTTGACAAATGCAGATAAGGAAATCCTCTGGAATAATTTGAGGCATAGGCATTTATCATTACATAGTGGGAAAGACAGGATAATATGGGCGGGTAGTTCATCGGGCATTTATAAAGCCAAAGAAGGATATTCACTTTTAAAACTCAAACGAGCGATAACCAATCCTAATATACCGATAAGCCTATGCTGGAATAACATTGGTCTCCCCAAAGTAGGAATCTTCGCATGGGCAGCTTTCCAAAAAAGGATTCTTACCACAAATTGGTTCTCAAAATTAGGATTCTCAGGACCATCGAGATGCCCTCTATGAGAATCAGAGGAAGAAAATGCGGATCATTTGCTTCTCGAATGTAGTTTCAGCCAAAGATGTTGGGACTGGCTTTGCTCAAGCCTAGGTTGGCAGACCCCGAGACCTAGGGACATTTCAGAATGGCTGCTTAGTTGGCAACCTCCTCACACAAAGGATATATATCACCTAGTGTGGACAATAGCACCGGCAATCCTCATATGGGAAATATGGAAGGAGAGAAACAGGCGAATCTTTAAAGAATCAAAATTGAGGGTAGAATCCCTTCTAAATAAGATCGAGGTAACAATTGTGGAAAAAGTTAATAATAGTTTAAGACATACACAGAAAAAGTCTATTAATTTAACCAGATGGGATGAGGTACTCCGTTCTAAATGGTTGGGTTTGATAATTCCCCCGTTCATAGGGATTGGAGGTAGACAGGCTGAAATAGAAAGGAAGCTAACAAAATGGGAGCCACCTCGAAAGGGCTGGGCTAAGCTAAACTTTGATGGTGCTTCTCGTGGGAACCCTGGTGTAGCAGGTATAGGGTGTGCTATCCACCAAGAAAATGGAGCATTAATAGCTAGCATTAACAAACCCATTGGAGAGGCTACGAACAACATGGCTGAGTTTACAGCTTTGAGGGAGGGATTGATTATAGCTAAATCACTCAAGATTAAAAATCTGGAAATTGAAGGTGATTCGACCTTAACTATAAATGCAGTCAGGACCAAAGAAGTGTCAAACTGGAAACTGAAAGCAGAATTAATAAGAATCCTGGATTTGATCAAATACTTTGAGGAAACTTCAGTTAAACATATTTATAGGGAAGGTAATACTATAGCAGACAAGTTAGCCAATTTAGGGGCAGATGGCAATTCGTATGTCTATAGGAAGGGAATTTCCTCGGATTGAATAAGGGGGATGGCCTTGTCACACTTCCATCTTATTCCTATCCAAGCCCCTCATTTATAAGCTCTTGGAGGTTGTTGTCACCGATTCCTTATATCAGCATTATGGTATATTAAGCTTCAGATATATATATATATATATATATATATATAGACTCACATATATATATGTATATATATATATATATAAACACATATATATTTATCTTCGGGTATTTTAGGATTGATATATGATATATAATGTATTCATATATATATAAATATATATATGTGTGTGTGTGTGTGTGTGTGTGTGTGTGTGTGTGTGTGTGTGTGAGTGTAAATAGGTTTATATACACATACACAATTACACACACACATATATACATATATATATATATACAGAAACTATATATATATATATATATATATATATATATATATATATATTCGTATATAAATATTCATATATTTGTTCGTATATTCCGGTATACTCATTCACTTGTATTGTATAAGATTCTCCATCACTCGAATGGGATGATGAGATGTTTATGAGACCGCAAAAAGATTATATTCGCATCAACAGGTATTGATAATTCTTTGGCACATGTGGATATCTTACTTCATATCGATTACTAGGTAACATCCCACACTTCAAATATTAATTAGTAGGATTTGCAATCATTAGGAGGGTATTAGCTAGTACCACGCATTAATCTTCGTATAAGAGCTTACATGAGCTTATTTAAATTAGGCTTACGGAACAAGCTGTAATAGACACTTGTATTAATTGTAGAGATGATTAGACTTATAATACAGATACAGAGCAGTTATCACATATGAAAGCACTCATATCTCGAGTAGGTAATCACTCTGCACTAGAAATAATGATAATCCTCGGCCCTTAAAATAGTCACAGATCAAGTATTAAGTTCATTTCGCTTGGTCTTGAAGGATAACAGAGAAAATGGATACTATCATCAAACTTAAGAGCTCTAAGAGGCAAATGGCCTTCATAGGAGAAATTACTAAAAAGTGCTTGAAAGAAATCGTCTTATTCCCACAAGAGGTAGTGATGCATGCAGTTCTGAAGGTTCTAGGCAAGGACTATATTTACAACGAAGATAGAACTAGGGCGAACAATGATGTTGCTGCCATGTTTATAGCAGTAGCGTTGCAGTTTGATAGAAATAAGGATCACATAGAACAACTTTGCAGAAAAGACTTTATCCCTTCTATCTTGGTAGATCTTAATAGGGTGTTGCTCAACAGTGATGAGGAATTAACAATCCCATGCCCTAAACACTATGATATCTTGATTGAGTATTCCTCTCCTGTCCCTAGATACCCAATTCTGTGTGTGGGTGAAATAGGGAACTTTCAAGCAAGAAGAGAGGAGATTGGAAGAAGCCTAGAATTCCTGCTCTGGCTCATGCAGGTCACCCCTCCAAAGCGAGAAGACTGGTTCGAGACTTACCTGGATAGCGAGGGAATTGACATCAATGCAGAGCCTACTATGCCTTCTAATGATAATTAGGGTCTGGCAGGTTATGTGTCTCCGTGCTAAGATTACTGGTATTTTGAAATTTGGTACTTAAGACTCTTATTCTATATATCAGATAGTGATGGTAATCATAAAAGCATAGGATATTAGCCTTTTGTTAAATACGAGACAGATATCTTTGGTTACAGCTACGTTGGTTATATGGTATAAGAGGTTTTTATAGAATGCCATAGTGTTTGACATCTCTTAGTGTTATTGAGTTGCCCTTTCTTTACAGTATGGGGTTCATTCGGGTACTTATAAACATCTGAGGTATGGGTTGCATGTTTTTTGAAGTATTGTGGAGGGAAGAAGAGGATAAGTTCAGGCATAGATATGTATACAGATATATAGAAGGAACTATATATGATATGCATTTGGATAGGCTCATGTGCTCTTTTGTTATTTCGTTCCTTTTATCCATACAGATATACATTTATGTGCCTCTGTATATATACATGACAACTCTGTCCGATTCAATGATAGACTAACTTGCATATATGTATATCAATATACATACATATGCATATGAATATATTTATGTTTATGTTTTGTCTTCCTTCTATGGTGAATTAGATGTCTGCAGAGTTAGAAGTAATTAAAAATTCTGATGAAACTGACAGAAATTGATTCTTATCATTAGAGTAGGCAGAATTGTAGCCTGGCTAATCTCTTAACTTGAAACCCAAAAGGTTAAGATGGTTTCAAGCTAAGGGTTATCCAAGCCATAATCCTCCTACAAAAGATAGAAAAGAAGTTAATGTTCATTGAATGATCGATGCATGTTATTATGTATACAATGCTTCTAACAGTTTGGCAGAGTAAGATGCAATAAGGTTTTGCAGATTCGGGATATAGGACAAAAGATAAAGCTCGAAGTATAAGAGGTTTCGCCAAAACTGAAAGGATGGATCCAACCGGGAAAAGATTTGCAAAGAATCTATGTATAGAAAGAAACTAAAATGTCTATAAAAGGCAGCCTCCATCCTCAGAAGAGGAATTGTAAAATTTACAGTTGTTTATAATATCTGATCCCATAAGGGATCTGGGCTAGACCGGAGGTTTTCTTATCTCCATTCTTTCCTACTGGTGCCCACACTGAATGGAGATGTAATATTTATTATAATAGAAATAAATTTTGGCTTCGGCCTTTTATCGATCAAAAAAATATATATATATAGATTTACCAACAAAATGGTTGGAATTGATAAAGTGATAAAGACCTAATCAGGCTTCTCTAGATTTAGGCAAAATCCATCTTCTCTGTAGATCTCATAATTGAGCAGATCATATTGAAATCACTGGCCTCTTTTTTCCTTTTGCAATTATTCTTATTACTTAACTTGTGAACCACATTTTTCCATGTGTGTTTCCTCCACAACAAAAATTCCCAGCCTCAACAAATAACAGATTTAGAGCATTCTTCCACCCTATTTATACCTTGCGATAACCCACCATGCACCCACCACTTCTCACGTCCATCTTCTCGTAGCCCAAAACAACACACAAAGCAGCTGAAGATTTGTAGTCATGAAAGCTTCCAGGCTTGCATTGTAAAAGAAATCTCACAAAAAAATAAAAATACATGTAATACCTTAGTTATGATTTGATTAAATGCATTCCTCCTTGTGAAATGATGTGCTAAGCTGCTAATAACTTAGTAGAGCATGCCTTCTATGAAACTAGCATGGATGTAGATATTAAATAATTCTTTCCAAAGCTCTCATTTTGCTATGAGGAAAACTTTGGGGCGGGAGAAAACAGTTTGAAAAATTTAACTTTGGGCGGGATTAATGGGGTCAGGTTAAGGCAAACCAGATGGGTTTGTGGGGCCCACAACAGTCATGGAAAGTTAACGGTGATGGTATTCCAAACGGAAATGGACGGGATTGACCATTAGGGGCCCATAGCACACCTAAGCAGTCAAAGCTTAGTGTGTTGTTTAAGCCAGCCCAAAGATTACTATTGTCCCCTTTCTAGTTACCAATTCAATATTTGTCAATACTAAATCCGTGTCTTGATCTGTCAGCTTCACCTCTCAGATGGAATTTTGTTTAGTCAGTTTCTTGTTATGATGTTTTACAAATCTTATTATGTATATTTCATACTTAATATTTTGTTTGAAGGTAAAGCATACCAGTGCAAAATTTTATAATTTTTTTTTATGATCATTCATTAGTTTTAAATAAATTTTCCTTTATGAGATTATATTCTATAATCCATCATCAAGATGTAAGGAATGTGGTACAATTGTAGAGATTAAAAATTATTAATGATTGAACAAGTCCTAAATTAATAAATAAAAAATAAAAAATAATCCTTAAAATTTTAATTGTTTCAACAACTACTTTTTCCACTCCAACTTAATACTACTGACAATTAATTCTTACTATGCATTTTCCAAATTAATAGTTGGTAGACTTTTCACATTTCTATGTATTATTCAAAAGATTACTTTTGGAATCAACTATATATATTTTTGAAATGAGATTGAAAATCATTTTTGTCTTCCTCATGATGGATCAATCACTTTCTTCTTCTTAATGATGGATCAATCACTCTTTTTTCCTAATGATGGTTCACTCAATATAATAAACATATACAATTGATTTCAAAAATAACCTTTTAAATATAAACATTGAGATTAATGTATTGCTAGCAAGTTTCATAATAGATTCCATAGTTCCAAATTAGTTTACATTCATTCATATTTAGATTTTGATATTAAATAAAATCATTTCATTTACATTACAAATAATTATCACTAATTTACTTGAGAATTAAATATTTTTTTTTTTTTAAAGTAAAAAAGCAATTCACTTTTCAACTTTGTTTTGAATTTAATGTTTTGTGCCTAATGTATTACAAATATCTAACAATTATTTATTTGTAATTAGCACGCACAATGAGATTGGCAGTTCACATATTTTATCAATCATATGTAGTAAATTTAGAACACTAAGATTGGTAGTTGACATTAAAAGTGCAAAGGTTAGATTGGTTAGGCCAATAATAAGATATATGTTAAATAATATATTGGATCCTTCATTATACATTGTAGCTTTGTTAGAATATAAGTAAACAATTAACTTATGAAATAGATTACATTGAATAGATTTGGTCTTGATCATTGATATGTCTTCTTTGCTAGGGTAAGGGTTAGTGTTATGAGCCCTCTGATTTGATAAATTTACTTAACAATATGAAAGATGCTAGAAGGAAAGATCACATGTTAAGAAACTATTTAATCAATCAAATGTTGAAATGGAAATGTTTTTAATGGATGTTTATTTATTATTCCTCACCGTAACATGGAACAACTCTATAATTGATCAAAAGAATTCAGTTCTCTTCCAAAATTTCTTTTTAATATATCTTCCATTGTCATTGTTTTGTACCCTCCAATGTATCATTCAAAATATATATTACTATCTGCACCTCATTTTGGTGTAAATGCTAGTTTAATTAACATTGTCATGATCTCTCCTTTGATGCGTGGTGGGTAACAATTTTGTTTTGTTTCTGTTTTACTAGTGTATCAATTAAAATTTTTGATAAGCGATTTCCGGTGAGGAACCTGCCACCAGAAATGTGTCTCACGCCGGGTTTTTCAACTGCTTTCTTTTCCAGTTGCCGGATCTTCAACTGCGGGCCTGCCTGAAATGTTTTGACTGGCAGCTTACGCACCGGTAAAATCTACGTGCGTGCTGGAGGTTTAAAATGGTTAAATCTTGCCACAATAATCCCTACGTGCTTACATCAGGTTAACGTGCAGGCGGTTTCACTGAGCGGTGCATGATAAAATAAGTTTCTCCTCGGCTTTGAATAGTTATTTGTAGAACAATTTATGCTTTTCGCTTGCTGTTGAGTGTTTCTGCTCATCTGTACTTCAGTTTGCGCTGAATTTAGATCGAGAAAAAAATGTCATGAATGAAATGTTGAAGTGCAAATGTTAGCAGAATTTTATTTTTTTTAAACCGAAAACGATATTCAGCTAATGTATGTAGCCAAGTGGAGCTAACACGAGGACGTTTTTTTTTAATGTGCTTTTGTTATATGTGGACCTGAGTAAAACATTTTGATAAGAGAAAACTATGACATCTTGATAAGAGAAAACTATGTACTTGTGCGATGATGGAATCTAATTACACAATAAATTTGTGTGAGTGGCATCGAGTGAAATAACAACAGCTCTAATGAAGTATGTCAACTGCATGATTAATTTGTGTGAGTAGCACCCACTGGAATAATAACGCTTGGAGGAGCCCACTGTTGGAGTGTTTTATTCTTTTTCGGTAAGAATTTTTCTAGGGTTTGATGGTTGAAATTTGTGAAAAGTGCTCAATTTTAGTGAAAAGTGCTCAATTTTAGTGAAAATTTAATCTCTATAAAGATAATTTAGAATTTTAGGGTTTGAATGTTTGAATTTAGTGAAAAATATATATTTTTTATGGGGATAAATAGAAATCGTACTATTTTAAACTTATCTGTAGAGGAAGGTATGGTTAAGTAATTTGTATTGCATGAATGAAAGATTTAACATTATTAGGAGCATGAATCTAAAGATTTAGAACTTCCTTGGAGGAAACCGTTGTTAAGGAATTCATAGGGAATGAATGAAAGATTTTAATAAGAGTTGAAATGGAAATCATTTCAGTGTTATCATAAAGTTTTTTTCCAAAGGTCATAACTTTACATAGTTTAATTATGTAATGTATTGAATCATATTGATACATGATGAAAATTTAATTCAAAAGTTAGATTATTTTCTTATGGCTATTTACACGCATCCTTTACTTTACCATATGGTATAATATAGTTACTTTTCTATATTGTAGATTTCAGATGTTACATTATTACATATAATCTAATATGTGGAGTTGTAATAATGGAACAAAATTATAATTGTAGCATCTTATATTGTAATCAGTACAATTCACATCTCATGTTTGTGCTCCTACTTTACTGTGTCCTATATGTATTCCCCCTAGGTGCGTTTTGGTCCTCTTTACTCCAATCTTGATGTCACTTGTTGACATCGTTGAGTGGGCCCATCCTAAGGTTGCCTTCTCCCATTTTTCCTTTTGTTGGTCCTGTTTTTGGAGGACCAAGGCATGGAGTGCCTTGGATTTGGACCAAGGTGCCCCAAAACACCCTAGTCCCCCTTAAATGAGACCCAATTTTTATATGGGTAGGAACTCCCCCTCCCTGATGGAATTAGGTCCCTGCAGTTACACTTGACCATTGAGATCGACCTAATCAATAATTTACCTAGGGAACCTTATATAAAGATCTAACACTCCATACCTAGCATTGGTGCATTCAAGCATTCATCATCCAACATTATCAAGCATTCAAGGCAACATTTTATCCTTCAAGCATTATGGAGCAAAGTTACATCAATCTTCATGCAAGCATGTGTATTTGATTAGGTAATTCATGTTCATGTGTTTGTCATGCTATTATATTCAACATTTGTGATTATATTCAAAGAGCATTGCATCATTAATCTTTCTATCAAAAATTGTGTATTTGAGGTATATCTTCTAGCATTTACTCAAGTATTTACATTATTCAATTCAAGGTTAATTTATAAACCCAGGTTTTACCTAAGACAAACCCCTATCTACAACCCTTTCTTCTCTTTTTTTGTGTGCAGAATTGACTTGGGAGTTGTACTTAGATATTCTAATAGAGTTGACACTGACAAACAGGTTCAACTTTTGACATAGTGAAAATTGGAGGATTAGGGCGAATTTCTACTATCCAGTTTTGGAAAATCAGCTTGAACTTTTGGGAACGGGTTCTGAATCTCTTCTTTGGCCCAAATCTGTGTTTGTGGCTCTATTGGATATCCATAGCAATTTTTTTTTACTATTTCTCTTCAATTATCCCATGTATTGCCTTAATTTCACAATTCACATCCAAATTTCAATTAGAAAGAGGGGGCAAACTAAAAACCAGTGAATCTAATCAAAATTTCAGCCCTTTTCCTATTTGGATTGTGGCTAGATCTATTGGATCCACCCTTTCAATGTATTGATTCTTTAAGTAAGATCAATGGTTTTATTATCTTTATTGGTGATACCTTAATTTTACACCATTACAATATTTTATTTAAATTAATCAAATGAGATTATTCTTTGTCTCTCACAAATATTATATATACATTTTAAAATGTGTAGTAATATTGGCGTGATTGTAAATAATATTGTTGGTGATATGAATAGGGTGTGTTATTTAAAAATATTTTTGTATTATTTAAATTTTCAAAAATAATTTTCTCTCCCTCTCACTTCTACTTATTGTTTGAGTTGTTACTATAGATGCTCATTTTTTGTGGACAAATTGGAAGATAAATAAATATACATGATGATTGAATAATTAAATTTAGAATGATTCATATACTACTATTTTTCTTTCATATTAATAACATTTATTTATCTTTACTTTTATCATAAAACTAATATGAAAAGTTTAACTACACCACTCTTTGGAGGTGTGTTCCTTCTACTTCATATATAAAGCTTGAGGGGTGGTATGTTGTGGAGACCTTTCACTTAGGAGTCGCATATGATGATGACACTCATCTTCAATGTTACCTCTATTTCATAGGGTGTGGTTTGAGACCATACACCATTTATATATATTTTATTTCATTTTCTCCTTGGTAGGACGATTTACCATCATATAGCTCTTCTACATGTTTTAGTATCAAGTGATGTTATAGGTGTAACATTGCTTGGGTATATGTGGTGCACTACATTGAGTGACATTATTTATGTAAGGAATATAGGAAAACAATCTATTGTGTTTTTCATGTATGTCTTGTGTGTGGAAATTAACATTACAAATATAATGTAATGGTGAAATTAGCTAATGATGCAAGTTGATTTCCAAAACAACAAATGTTGCAAAACTATTTATGTCTTCAAAGCGGTAGGAACTCCAAACTCAAAACAAATTGCTAGTACATAGAAAATTAACACACATATAAAGATGGGACAAGAGCTACCAAAACTCATCAAAATAATATGGCTTATTCTCACATGGTCAGAATTTGACAAATAATAACCAGTGAAATAGGGCAATTGAACACAATTTTATTTATGTCATATATAAGAGGATGAATACAATTTATTTACTACAATTTAACTGCCAACTGCACAACCAACTTCAGTCTAATTTTTCTTTTCTATCATTCTATCACTCCTTCAGGAAACAAGTCCCACATGCATCTATGCATTGACAAGCGTCTCCTTCCACCTCAATCCTCCCACTTTGTTTAGCGTTCATCTCTTCTTGGTGTTGCCTATTTAGTATGATCTCTCATGCTCCTCACCCATCTTGATCTCTTTTCTCCTACTCCACTTGGCCTGGACTCTTTCCATGCCTCTCAATTTGCTCTCTTAGCTTCCTTTTGAGCCCTTCTTTTGCCCTTGTCTTCCATTTTTACAATGTTCTCCTTTCTTATGGTAAACTCCAACTTCTTCGATCGTATCAACTGATTCCAATAAATAAAGAGGTTCTAATATACATAAATTAAGTTTAACAACCAATGAGCATGCAAGTCGATGCTCCTGCACTAGGCTCCACAAGAGACAAATGAAATCATGTGCTCTCGCTCATGACGTCATCAATGGAATGACACAATCTTTATGTGAAGAGAGTCTCTCTCATTGACCCCCTAGGTATACACAAGTGATTACCTTCCTGTAACACAAAATCAATCCATGATCCTCGATCTCTGTGGATAGGACTATCATAATCTTCATATGCCTCCCTAGTATCAAGAACATCCACTTTTTTGTCCTTGTTTCTTTCAAATCCAATATTATGAGTCTAGGCATGCGATGTCAAACTCATGAGCTCCCACTAACAAGCACAATCTGCATTGCAATAAGTAGGCTCTCTCATGTGAGGATTATAGTATCTAGTTTTGCCAAGATATTCCTTTTGCCTTGTTGATCAAGCCCTTTCATCTCTAATATATTATTCGAAGAGTCATAATGTTTCTCTTTGTGATAACTAGTCATGACATTTCCAAGTAAGTCTTCATCTTCATTACAGTTGTCATCTTCAAAATTGGAAGTAGAGTTTTCAAGAGAAAAGGTGGCTAGATACATAAATAGACTCCTATTTAACATTTAGGATGAGATGAGTATGTTAAGGATTTCTACAATCGAGGAGGCTTATCAATATGCACTAAAGGCATAAGATAAAGTGAAGAGGAGACAACTAAATAACCCTAAGGGAAGAGAGAGATATATAACGAATAGAGGGCATATGAGTGGCAGTATGGAGAAGCAGACTATTGAGGAATCAAAAGAAAAATGGAGTAAAGAATCAAAATATAAGACACAAAGATAAGGAAGTGGTGGTAGTAGTAGGGAGTTCTTGGGTACATGTTTCAAGTGCGAGGAAACCAAACATAGAGCTTATGAATGTCCTTAGATTAACAAGAGAAAGATAAGTAATTTCTTAGCATGTGAAGATCTGGAAACTAGAGTTGCAAGTGAGAGCATGATAGCACAGGAGGAGGGAGAATCCCTTATGTTTAGAAGAGTCTTTATGGAGTGGAGAAAAGAAGAAACTAGACCTACTCAAAGGAAGAATATTTTTCGCACTGTTTGCAAATTAGGAGGTAAGTGTTGTAAGGTTATTGTAGATAGTGGAAGTACTAAAAATTTGGTATCAGAGGAGATGGTAGAGAAGATTGGTTTGAAGAGTCTTGAGCACCCTTGTCCTTACAAAGTGAGTTGGTTGCAACATGATCATGTGGTAGAGGTGAGAGAGTAGTGTTGCGTGAATTTTAATATTGGGCCTTACAAAGATGAAGTCTTGTGTGATGTTGTGCCTATGAGTGCTTGTCATGTTTTGTTGGGTATACCTTGGCAGTTTGATAGAGGAGCTATCTATGATTGTAGAAAGAACTTGATCACTATTAAGAAGGATGGGCAAAAGTTCATTTTGGTTTCTTTGAAGGAGAAGGAGAAGGAAGTGAATAACTTGAGTCTTGTGAAGAGTTGTAGTGTTGAGAAGTAGGATGCAAAGGTTATACTAGAGGACAAATTGGATTTGAAGAAGGATCTTGTGGATGTATTTGTTAACAAGGTGTTACCAAAAGACAACAAAGTTAGAGTTGTGGTGGTAGATAAGAAGAGTTTCGGTAGAAGAAATGGATCAGATTTGTAGAAGAAAGGGGGTGGCAGTAAGAGGCAGAGTACAGGTATGAAGCAAGGAGAATGAGGGGAAGTGGAAAAGAAGTTGGAGAATTCAGCTGAGTTACCGGAAGGGGTAAGGAGGAAATTTTTTGTAGATAAAGAGGACATTTGGATCAGATATGAGCATGGGATCTATATCTTGAATCCTTTTTGATGTTCATGGACTTCATTTCATGGAACATATTTTCCTACTTGGGGTGTCTAATGCAGGAGCATCCCCGGTCGATGAGCAATCTTGCATCAACAAAAAATATATTTTTCTTTTTTAGTTATTCTTGGTTTGTGTTGCAATCTTTGTGTTACTTCCAAAATTATTCGGTAGTTCTTTTTTCATTGCAGATCAGATTCTTGGCTTCTAGACATGTTCTTATTTATTCCAGATTTTTAGTTCATTTGGATCCTTTTCCAGCAAGTTATTGCTTCTGGATTGGTTGTTTCTTGGTTCTCGGAGAAGATTTGAGCATAACAGCTAGTTGGAGATTTCTTCTCGTGTAAAGCGATTTATTGGCTTGTGGATCTTTTTGGCATCATGTCCGACGTTCCTTGGCCCTTGGCCAACCTTCCTTGGTGGTCCACACTTCTTTTGTCTCTTTCACAGAGGATATCTCCATGTCTTTTGGGCCAAGCTATCTTACACGCTTCATTTTCCTATCTTAGAGAATGTAATCCTTTTGTGGCCGACCCAGATGTGTTCTGGATGCTATGAATGTTGTTATAGTAGATCATTTAGTGGATAGAGAAGTAATATGAAGATATGATTCATGATTTTTAATTAGAATATCATTTGGAGGTCTGGATGGATCAAATTTTGGAATATATCTGTAACTAGGCCTGTGAGTCGAGATGTTTGTCTGCATGTTGCGACTGATTTATGGTGAATATATGATATTGCAGATGTTTGATTTCACATTTTTCTCTATGTTGTTGTTGCTTCCATTGTGTTCCTCTTGTTGCATGATCTAGATTTTTCTCTTTGAGGACCCTCCGGAACATGTCCAGAACATGGTTGTGTCATTAATCTTCTTAACATCTACAAAATGTTTGTAGTCTTTATCATCATCTTCATTATTTTCTTGTCTAGGTCCTACAGTCACAACATAATTAGGAAAATACTTCCTTTCCAAAACATCCATTCCACATGCAATCATTTCCACTTACGCGCAAAGCTTTCATTTCTCTACCTCGTCCCAATACTTTTCCCAAGATGGGATTAGCACAGGTCTTCTTATGACCCATCTCATACTTCTCATTGATTTTGTCTTCATCCTCAAAGGTTTGCACATCCCTTGCAAACAAAATTTAACTCACAATCTTATGCACTCTCTTGTGCCTCCTTTACCCTTTGCAATCACAAGTCTCCGCTCACTTGCAACAAGGTCTTCTAAGGTTCAAGCCCTTTGTAGTTACAAAGTCATCTTCAGCAACAAATTCCTTCTAGGGTATACTTGAGATGCCTCCATGCTTCTCTACACCTAGATCTTGTGACTTTGATACCAAATGATGATGCAAGTCGATTTCCAAAGCAACAAATGTTGCAAAACTATTTGTCTTTAAAACAATTGGAGCTCCAAACTTAAAACAAGTTGCCAGTACATAGAAAATTAACACACACATACAAAGATGCAACATGAACTACCAAAACTCAACATAATAATATGACTTATTCTCACACGGTGAGACTTTGAAAAACAACAAACAGTGAAATAAGACAGTCATACACAAGTTTATTTCTACCTACATTTAATTTACCACAACTTAATGCTAACTACACAACACAAAATACTTATGTCTTATATTTCTTCTTTATTGTTGTATCACTCCTCTAGGAAACAAATCCCATGTGCGTTTATGCTTTGACAAGCGTCTCCTTCCATCTCGATTCTCCCTCATTGTTTGGCATCTATCTCTTTTTGGTGTTGCCTATTTATTCCAATCTCCCATGCTCCTCATCCATCTCGATCTCTCTTCTTGTATTCCACTTAGCCTAAACTCTTTCCATGCCTCTCAATTTGTTCTCCCAACTTCCTTCCCAACCCATCTTTTGCCTTGTCTTACAGGAAAATCCAACTTCCCCAATTGTATCACTAATTTCGCTAAAGCAAGAGAGGTTAAAAAGTAGAAAAATTAAGTTTCACCATTAACGAGCATGCAGACTGATCCTCCTGCATCATTTGCAAATATCCATTTCCCATTTAGTTTTGCACCCACCTTAGTTGAATGTCTTAATATACTATCATATTGACAAGTGACACATTCTTATACTAGGTTTAGCTCATGGCTTAATCCATATCTATTTTTATTTATTGTTGTTTACACCAAATCTCTTGCATTTTCCATTTATTCATTATTACTCCATCCTTATTCACACTTACTACTACTCCACCCTTATTCACACTTACTACCATATGTTTTTGATGGGGAGGTATACTCAAAGAGAGATAATTCCTTGTTTAAGGGAAGTTAGGTGTTGTCTTAGTGGACTTCATTCATTGTTCATCTGGTCTACTAATCAACTTAGACACCTCAACTCTCTAAGAGTGCTCCCAATCAAGATGTGCTCACTGGTTGCTCAGACATGGTTGAGATTCACAAGGGTAAATCCAACCTTCCACTCTTAAACTCCTAATAAATGCTTGCAGAGGTTGTAGTAGGTGTTTGTGATGTTTTCCAAGGGTGATCAACTGGTTTTGAGTGAAGGTTTGATTCATTTCCCCATTGCTCCTTCCTTTCCCTATTTTCTAGGCCTAGTAGCCCTAGAGCCCCAATTAGCCCTACCTAACTGGTTTTTATGGGGTTGCTCATAATTTCCCCAAAGACCCATACAAAATCTTTGATGATCAGGATACCCTTTTGGAATTTCTTTCCAATTTATGAAGTGAGGAATTTTAGTCTGACCGTACAAGTACGGAACCCGAGAAATGCTTGTTTTAGGTGGTTTCTTGTTTTGGTCTTTTTCCAAGGGTTAGGTGTCTTCCTTGATCTACCACACCTCCAAACTCACACATATGCTCTACCACACCTCACTTGCTCACTCCAATCACTCTGCAACTCCAACCCTACTCTTTCTTGCAAACACTTGCATAATCTCATTCATTTCCTAACCGGGCTATGACTGAGCTCGCCTAGGAAATGATGCTCATTGGAATTTCAACGACCACCAAAGGAAAAAAAAGATATTTAAACTATACAAAGGTTCCATGGCTTGATTCCCAAGGGTTATTGAGAAGAACTCAAAGGACTTCAAGCTAGAACCATGTTTGGGCCTCTCAAACCCTTACTCAGGCTGAGAGCTTGCAAAATTGAAATCAATTCAAACCTGCAAATAAAATAATCAAATTTCTTTCTGAGCACTACAAGAACATGTACAAAACAAAAAGCAACGTACAACAATGCAATCATCCATTAAGTACGGATTGCTGGTCTAATTCTTGAAAATGCAATGTAAAACTTCAAAATTGGTCTCAAATTGTATTCCAATCAACTCTGGACGTTCAACAACCTCATTAAATTCATTCTTAGGGATTTTATATTCCATTTTTGGCCTAACTAACTCTCCATCAATTTCCTAACCAACCCTTTTCTCAAAAATGTAAAAAGTTGCTCAATGTTGCAAAAAGTTGTCAAGCATCTTTGACAACTTTTGCCAAAAAGTGCATTTTTGCCTCACATGCTTTTTTTTCTCCTCAAAAACATCTAGGATGACTAAAAACCATTACATTAACATGTCCCAATTCCAAACAAGGCTATTCAAGGCATTTTTCATCTAAATGCAAGATTTTGCCATTTTAGGCTTACAAGGGCTTACAAGCCAAAATTGAGCAAATGCATTGTCCTGAGGACATTCAATCTACCAAAGCATTTCAAAAACACATGAATACCTAAGAGAATACTCTTATTCACCATTCCAAACCAACCTATGAACAAACACACCAAAATGAAGAAACAAGACTCAAAACTAGGTGCTCCTGCACCATACTCCCCCAAAGAAAAGAAGTCAAGTGACTCCTTGAGGCAACAAAGAAAAAGGAACTCCATGATTAGAGAAGTATTCATTAGGTATCCAATTATCCTTTGATGCTGGAAGGTGCTTCTACTTGATCAAGTGCTCCATGTAGGCAATATGCCTTGTTTTCTTCAAAATTCTAGAATCTAGCACCTTCTCGGCTTGGGGAATGGGTGCAGCTGGTAAGAGCATGTCTGAAAGTTCTTGAGAGACCTCTGAAACTGTGCTATCTTCTGTTGGAAGTGTGTGCTTATACTACACCAAATCTGCCACATTGAAAATGGGTGACAAAGCCATATCACCGGGTAAGTCTATCTTGTATGCATTATTGCCATACTTGGCCAAAACTTTGCAAGGACCTATCCTCCTCATCTGAAGTTTGCTAGGGACACCTTTCTAAATTATTGCCTTGTTCAAATGTACCATCACCATGTCACCAACAAAAAATTGGATATCTTTCCTTTTCTCATCCACTTTGTCTTTGATCTTTTGAGTAGTGTCCAATAGGGATGTCCTAACCTGCTCGTGAACCTCTTGAATTGATTAGGCCATGTCCAAGGCATGTCCACTCTATTATCCCATCTTTCCCACATCTTTGAGCTCCAAAAATCCTCTAGGATGAATGCCATACACCACCTCAAATGGACTTTTATCGATTGACCTATTCACACTATCATTGTAGGCAAACTCAGCTTGATGGATGATTTGATCCCAAGCTTGACCATACTCTTTTGTTAGGCATCTAAGTAGATTCCCAAGTGTTCTATTGACCACCTCAATTTGGCCATCTGTTTGGGGGTTATAGGCTAAACTGAAAGACAAATTAGTACCTAATCTTTGCCACAAAGTCTTCCAAAAATGACCAATAAACTTTGCATCCCTATCTGACACAATGTTGATAGGTAAACCACAAATCCTAATAACCTCTTTGAAAAACAAGTGAGAAATGTGGCTGGCATCATGAGTGACCTTGCATGGAATAAAATGAGTCATCTTGCTAAACCTATCTACCACAACATAGATGCTATCAAAACCTGATTTGGTTTTAGGCAAACCAACCACAAAGTCCATACTTACACACTCCCATGGTCGGTTGGGAATAGGTAAAGGTTGATAAAGACCAGCATTGGAAGATGTACCCTTAGCTCTTTGTCAAACCACACATTTCTCCATATATCATCTAATATCTCTTTGCATCTTCGGCCAAAAGTAGAACCTTTGGACAAGTTCCAAAGTCTTGTTCAAACCAAAATGTCCACTCAAGCATCCATTATGCTTCTCTTGCATCAAGTTTTCTCTCATAGACCCTTTAGGCACACATAGATGTCCTCCTTTGAACAAAAGACCATCTTGCAGGGTGTAATCTGCATATTCACTGTGAAAATGGTTTCCAAACCCTTGGCAAACCTTGTAGGCAACAACAAAATCTTCATCTTCTTCGTACAAATTCTTGAAGCTATCAACTCCAATGCTTTTTAGCTACACTTCATGCACTGTTAGTAACCTCCTACTCAATGCATCAACTACCTTATTACATTGTCCTTTCTTGTGTTTGATGGTAAAGGTTTATGACTGTAAATACTCTACCCATTTAATATGCCTATGGTTTAACTTTTCTTGAGAATTAAGAAAGCTAAGTGCTTGATTATCAGTGTAAACCCCAAATTCCTTAGGTAGCAAATAATGCCTCTATTTCCTAAGAGATTGGACAAGTGCATACAATTCCAAATCATAGGAGGAATACCTTTTCTTTGCATCATTGAGTCAAGACAATAGTCTAGTTGCCTTCTCACTGAAGAAGGCAACCAGACTATTGTCTTGACTCAAAACTGCTCCAACCGCTATGTTGCTTGCATCACATTATATTGTGAAGAGTTTGTCAAAGCTTGGTAGGATAAGTACCGGTTGAGTAGCCACCTTTGTCTTCAAGAGATCAAAACCTCTTTTTGCTTCCTTTGTCCATACAAACCTGGTTCTCATGCCTCCCTTGATTGTCTTAAGCATGGGTGCACATATTTCATTGAACCCTCTGATGAACTTTCTATAAAACTGAGCCAAGCCATGGAAACTTCTCACTTCACTTGTTGTCCTAGGTGTGGGCCAACTGATTATGGCTTCCACCTTAGAGTTATCCATGTTCAAATCACCTCTTGAGACTACAAACCCAAGATACACGAATTCCTATTTCATAAACTCACATTTCTCCAAATTGATGGTTAGTTGTTCATCACATAGTTTACTCAAGATAATTTCTATATGCTTAAGATGCTCATCTTTAAACTTTCTAAAAATTAAGATGTCATCTAAGTAAACAACAATAAATTTACCAATTTAGTCCTTGAGTACTTCATTCATGAGCCTCATGAATGTGCTAGGAGCATTTGTGAGTCCAAATGGCATAACAAGTCATTCATAGAGTCCTTCTGTAGTCTTGAAGGCTATCTTCCATTCATCACCCTCCTTTATTCTGATTTGGTGGTAGCCACTCTTGAGATCTATCTTGGTGAAGTATTCAGCACCTCCCAAACAATCCATCAAGTCTTCAATTCTTGGGATGGGAAATCTATATCTGATAGTAATCCGGTTTATGGCTCTAGAGTCAGTGCAAAGTCTCCAAGTACCTCCCTTCTTTGGGGCCAAAACAATGGGTACTGCACATGGGCTGATCCTCTTCCTGATTAGTCAATTATCCAGGATTTCTTGTATTTTCTTGGCTATCTCCTTGTTTTGGTCTGGGGTCATTTTATAAGTTGTCTTATTAGGCAAAGAAGCTCCGTGTATAAAGTCAATTTGATGACTCATGGCACGTTGAGGAGGCAATGTAGCTGGTGTTCCATCACTGATGATTTCCTCAAACTGATTTGGGACCTATTGCACTTCTTTAGGAATGCTCACCTTCTTCTCCTTGTTGTCCTCTTTTGGCTTCACAACAATGGCAAACCCCATTCCTTCTCCCTCCTTGAGTGTGTTGATGAACTCTTTCTCACCAACCAGCAACACATTAGGATCTTTGGATCTACCCTCTACTTGGTCTCCCATGGACTGGATTTTGTAAGTGGTTCCATCCTTTTGGAAGGTATAAGCATTATTCTCTCCATGATGTATTGCCTTTCTGTCAAATTGCCA
Source organism: Cryptomeria japonica (assembly GCF_030272615.1). Taxonomy (NCBI): domain Eukaryota; kingdom Viridiplantae; phylum Streptophyta; class Pinopsida; order Cupressales; family Cupressaceae; genus Cryptomeria; species Cryptomeria japonica. The sequence goes on along the minus strand of NC_081405.1, from coordinate 420,430,451 downwards.
TGGCCCACCTAAAAGTAGGTGGCAAGCATCCATGGGCAAGATATCATACAAGATTTTGTCTTTGTAGCCTCTGATGGTGAGCTCAACCCAAGTTTGTTCATTTACAAGAACATGCTGCCCCTTGTTGAGCCATGTAACTCTATAGGGATCACTATGTGGTATTCTTGGCAAATTGAGCTTACTCACTGCTTCCTCTGACACTATGTTGTTTGTGGATCCTGAATCCACTACCACTCTACATACCTTTCCCATGATCTTAAATTTTATTCTGAACAAGGATCTGCTTTGGCTAGGCTCCTCCTTAACCGATTCTTTGATCAAGACTCTCCTTATCATGAGGTTCTCTCCAACCTCTGAATCAAAACTTACTTATGATGCTTTCATGTTTGTTGCATCCTCTTGAGCATAAATTATTCTCCTCTCACCTCCTTGGGATGAAGAAGACTTCTCGGGGCACCTATAGGACGGGTGTCCAAGTTGATGGCAATTGTAGCACTTCATGGTGGCAAAATAGGACCCTCTTCCTGATCCACTAGACCTTCCTCTACTAGAGTTGCCAGATCCCCTCCCTCTATAGCTACTCTTGCTATTGGAATCCCCACTTTGCTCAACCAACTTGGATTCCCCTTATGATCTTTGGTCTATACTTCTTCCACCAAAACTACCTTTCTGGCCTCTACCATCTCTTCCCCTACCTTTGCCTCTGTTGCTTTGTTCTTGTTTCTTCTTTCTCTTTTCCTCCACTTTTAGTGCCAACTGATAGCACTTGTGCATGGTGTTGGGGCATAACAAGCTTACTTCCTCTTGAATATTCCATCTCAAGCCATTCAAGTATCTGGCTACCTTGATGCTCTCATCCTCTACCACCTTGGGTCTCAGACACAACTTCTGAAATTCCTCAGTGTAGCTGCTCACATCCAAGTCTCTTTTCCTCAAATTTTGTCTCCTCTTGTGCAACCGAATCTCATAATCTTTGGGAATGTATGCCTCTTTCACCTTGGCTAACATGCCCTTCCAAGTAGCTATGGGGTTCTTACCCTCTTTTTGCCTCTCTTCTTGAATAAAATTCCACCAAGTCAATGCTCCCCCTCTCAATCTAGACTTGGCCACCTTCACCTTTTGTGCCTCATCGATTCCATCACATTCAAAGTGATTCTCCAAGCCCTCTATCCATTCCAGGACTACCTCGGGCTCCATTTTTCCACAAAAAAGTGGCACTCCCTCTAGGGATTTTCCTCCTAAGGCTTTAATTGCTTTAAGGAAAGGTTCTTCGGGTAGAATAGGGTCTGGTTTAGGAGTCCTATCCTCTTCTACAACTTCTTTTCCCTTCCCTTCATTGACCTTGATTGTCACTTTCTCAGTTTTATCTTCAACTGTGTCTAGTTTGCTCTCCAGTTGTAGTAATCTTTCTCTAAAGAGCCTATTTTATTCTTCTTGGTCTTCTACCTTCTTTGCTAGCTCTGCATTGGTCACCATAATTACACTAGTCTCTCCTACTGATTCAATGTCTATCATATGCTGGCTTCTTCCCAAATCTTGGTTGCTCCAATACCACTATGATGGGGAGGTATACTCAAAGAGAGATAATTCCTTGTTTAAGGGAAGTTACGTGTTGTCTTAGTGGACTTCATTTATTTTTCATCTGGTCTACTAATCAACTTAGACACCTCAACTCTCTAAGAGTGCTCCCAATCAGGATGTGCTCACTGGTTGCTCAGGCATGGTTGAGATTCATAAGGGTAAATCCAACCTTCCACTCTTAAAATCCTAACAAATGCTTGCATAGGTTGTAGTAGGTTTTTGTGATGTTTTCCAAGGGTAATCAATTGGTTTTGAGTGAAGATTTGATTCATTTCCCCATCACTCCTTCCTTTCCCTATTTTCTAGGCCTAGTAGCCCTAGAGCCCCAATTAGCCCTACCTAACCAGTTTTTGTGGGTTTGCTCACAATTTCCCCAAAGACCCACACAAAATCTTTGATGATTAGGATACCCTTTTGGAAGTTCTTTCCAATTTATGAAGTGAGGAATTTCAATATGACCGTACAGGTACGGAACCCAAGAAATGCTTGTTTTAGGTGGTTTTAAGTTTGTTTTGGTTTTTTTTCAAGGGTTAGGTGTCTTCCTTGATCTTCCACACATCCAAACTCACACATATGCTCTGCCACACCTCACTTGTTCACTCCAATCACTCTACAAATCCAACCCTGCTCTTTCCCGCAAACACTTGCATAATCTCATTCATTTCCTAACTGAGCTATGACCGAGCTCGCCTAGGAAATGATGATCATTGGCCTTTCAACGACCACCAAAGGAAAAAAAAAAGAAGCTATTTACACTATACAAAGGTTCCATGGCTCGATTCCCAAGGGTTATTGAGAAGAACTCAAAGGACTTCAAGTTGGAACCATGTTTGGGCCTCTCAAACCCTTACTCAGGTCGAGAGCTTGCAAAATTGAAAACTCAATTAAAACCTTCAAATAAACTAATCAAATTGCTTCTTGAGAACTACAAGAACATTTACAAAACAAGAAGCAAGGTACAACAATGCAATCAATCCATTAAGTATGGATTGTTGCTCTAATTCTTGAAAAATGCAATGTAAAACTTCAAAATTGGTCTCAAATTGTATTCCAAACAACTCCAGGCGTTCAAAAACCTCATTACATTCATTCTCAGGGATTTAATATGCCATTTTTTTCCTAACTAACTCTCCATCGGTTTCCTAACCAACCCTTTGCTCAAAAATGCAAAAAGTTGTTAAGCATCTTTGACAACTTTTGCCAAAAAGTGCATTTTTGCCTTACATGCTTTGTTTTCTCCTCAAAACCATATAGGATGACTAAAAACCATTACATTAACATGTCCCAATGCCAAACAAGGCTATTTAAGGCATTTTTCATCTAAATGCAAGATTTTGACATTTTAGGCTTACAAGGGCTTACAAGCCAAAATTGAGAAAATGCATTGTCCTAAGGACATTCAATCTACCAAAGCATTTCAAAAACACATGAGAACATAAGAGAAGACTCTTATTCACAATTCTGAACCAACCTATGAACAAACACACCAAAATGAAGAAACATGACTCAAAACTAGGTGCTCCTGCACCAATTTTCTCCCTTGCTTGAAATTATTATTTTTACCCCTAAAATCCATTTGTGACTATTTAAAGATGAACTTGATTCAACTTGAGGTGTGTGATAATGAATCTAAAATTCAAATTCCAAGTCTCTTGACCTCTCTTGCTACCCATTATGAGCCAACTCAACACATGTTTGTACCACACGTTGTTAAGCTTGATGACGTTTAGATACATTTAATTTGCAATTAATTCATATACATTTACAAGGATAAAATTATTAGAGCACACTTCAATTTTTTAAGGTAATAAAAAATCATATCTATATCGTCATCCTATAGAACACTTTTATGTCTACCTATGTTGTCTTCAATATTGCTCATCCTCGTTAATTTACCCATCAAGGAGCTTGATCTGGAATAATCCATTTACTTATCTTGTTGGCAAACTCCTAAATATCAAGAAGGTGAAGATGAGCAAGCTAGCAAGTGCACATTTTGATAGATCATCCCCACACAACACAAATTAAATTCACTTGATAGATTAGATTCATCATGGTTAGGATCAAATCCACATTGCTTGAATTTGAACCATAAAGCTTTTTGTGGCAATCATCAAATTGAGGAAACTATATTATGAACAATGTCAAACTAATTCTTATAGCTTCAACATCATTATTCTATAATTGGTTTTAGAGCTAAGTACTCCTAACCATCACATTTAATTTTTGTACATTTATTTCAAATATTTGTCTCACCTTTAATATCTATATTAACTAGTGTAATGGTAAAATCTGTATACCCATGCAAATTCCAATATAGTTTTGGGTACATTTTGGATGGAGTGACTTTATCCAGTAACATAGCAACAAGTGGTGCACCCTTGTGCTAAGCTTTACTAATTTACCAATTGCTATCTGTTTCCGTTTACTTCCACCTTAATACATTTCCATACATTTAAACTTATCCCACTTTCTACATATTTGCCACACATTTGGCATAATTACTAGCACATATTTCTATACATCTTTTCCTTGCCTCAAGATCTCTATTTCTCTTTCTTGGGTAATCTTGGGGTGCTTGAGATTAACCCCAAATTTTAAATTTGTAGATTTCAAATTGTTGATTCACACCCTTTTCTATTAGTTGTTGTAAGCCATCTTTGTAAATGTTTGTGCAATATGTTATGTCTTGGTGTTCAAATACATTTTAGAGTGAATTATTTTATCTACGAAAAAGATAAATTATGTTAATAACATTATGATTTGGAACACTAAAATGAACAAATCTACATTGGAGTAAAAATTCACATTTATGCAACTTGTGTGGTTGTTTAATGTATGCTAATACTTATCCCAGGCCATAAAATTGGCTAGATAAGGGAATCAATTGAGATGAACTTACACTCACAATTTAGATTCTTTTCTTACCTGAAGTTGGTTTTAGAAGCCAAAAGTCTACCAAATAGATATTGTGGGTTATAAAACAATTCCACACACCAGATTACTTCCACATCATTTGGAATCTATATAAACCATTCATAATTGGATTCCGAATTCTATTTAAGAACCATATTTATTCTTCATATTAAATTATTCTTTAAACTAATCTACCAACGATATTTATTTTGCATTAATATTCTCTCCACTATCCAACATTTTAAATTTTTTTGTAAAATTGTATTTCATGAATATTTATTTATTTTTTTGCTTATTTTTAAATGAAAATCTTAAATTAATTTTTTAATCTAATTTTTAGATAATCATCGTACATATACGCTGAAAGGGCGTATTAATACTCACATAATGGATTGATAGATATGCGAGGTTAAAAACCCCTGTAATTAAAATTGATACTCTATGACACCTGTCATAATTATAATTAGTTTTACTATTATTTAAATAAAAATAATTTAACTTTAAATAACCTAAATTAAAATAAATGTATGAAAAACTTTTAAAAATATTTTATTTATTTCACTCACTCTGAGTTGTTTTTTTGCTTTGTGAAGAGTTTAATACAAACATAAAAATATTAAAATTTAATAATATCTTAATAATAATATAATACTGATTATAATATCATAATATAATAATAAATTAATATTAATCATAATATAATAATAGAATTATTTTTTAAGTAGAATAATAAACAAATATGATATCTTTCCCCATATTTTACCTATATTTCTCTCAAGATAGATATACTAACTTTTATTTTTAACCTTTTTCTTCTACACTTTGTTGATCCGAATTATGGAATCGGATGACAACACCTGAGTGAGAACCTGTGGTATTGTAAACTCTGTTTACAAGAACCAGAAATCATCGAATTGAAGCAAGCCAAAAAGTAATCTATTTCATTCGAAAATCCAACATATAGAAGTTCATGAGATTCCAAGGGTCACAGAGACCTCTTGAGAATCGAAGCCCAACAGTCACATTTGTTTATTACATAATAAAATCTAAAAACTATGAAATTTTCAAAAAACTATATGAAAATTTATCCTAACTTCAACTAGACATAACTTTCTACTTGGTACTTGAAACTACGAGTCGTTGATCTCGTTGGAAAGGTCTCCAAGAGATGTAGACCCACATTTGAAAGAGGATAGCTTTTAGCTATACTCTTTCGTCAGTGGCAGGGGCTAAAAATACCCTTAAGACCTTCAAAATTGCAAAATACTAACATATAGATAAACTAAACTAAAAATCTATATACAATTCAAAAAAATTTCTGATCATTACTTCCCCCTTGGAAAGCAATGGGCCCCATTGCATCAACACTTTGAATGACATGAGGAAAACGTTCTTGAAGCTGCTCTCTGGTAAACCACTTTCCTTGTTGAGCAATCTGCCCTGCTCGAACCACTTTGTACAAGTAAATCTGCTACTGTTTGAGTGTTTTCACCATGGTGTCCACAATCTGATCGCATTGGAATGGGGCAGCTGCATTTGGATTCAATTCTGTAGTGGAGATTGGTTCTGCAACATCTAATAGTGGAGGAAAATATGGCTTCAAGAGTTCCACATTGAAGACTGGATGAAGACCCAAAAATGGAGGTAAATTAAGCTCAAAAGCATTATCACCAACTTGCTTGATGATGGTGTATGGCCCATAATGCAGAGGACGAAGCTTCCTATTGGCACCCTGCAATCGTTCCTTTTGGATATGCAGCCACACCTTGTCCCCGACTTGAAAATTATGAGGAGTACGATGCTCATCATGTCTCGCCTTATACTTCTTATTGGTGTGTTCCAAAATTTCATGAACTTGTTGTTGTAAATGATGAATTCTATCGATGAATTGGGTTGCCTTATCTTCCTCCTTACCAACATGTGGAACCAGATCAGGTTGAATAATTGGTATGGCAACATCCATGGGTGCAAGTGGCTGATAACCAAGACAAACCTCAAATGGGTTGTGACCAGTTGAACTGTGAATTGTCTTGTTGTAGCTATGTTGAACATATGAAAGACTTTCATCCCATGTGCGGGGATGTTTTGAGTGATACATTCGTAGGATGTGTATGATCATCCGGTTCACTACCTCTGTTTGGCCATCTGTTTGAGGGTGGAAAGTAGTAGACTTTATCAATTTTGTGTCCATCTTTTCCCATAGTGTAGACCAGAACTTACTAAGAAATCTGCTGTCTCTATCTGAGATAATGGTATTCGGCAGACCAAAATGAACCCAAATGTATTCAAAGAATAGCTTTGCAGTGTCCTCTGCAGAAATGGTTTTTTTACATGCCACTATTACTGCCATTTTTGAGAACCTATCTACCACAACATACACACAAGCATGGCCTCTTTTGGTGGTAGGAAGACCAGACATAAAGTCCATAGAAACTGAGTGCCAAGGTTTTTTAGGAATAGGAAGTGGTGAGTACAACCCAAGTTTACGATTGGCAGGCTTAGCAATAGCACATGCAGTATAGGCTTGAATATATGAAATAACATCATTCCGTAATTTTGGCCAATAGAAATACTTTTGAAGTATAGTAGTAGTCTTACCTATACCAAAGTGACCAGCAACCTTACTATAGTGAGCTTCCCATATCAACTTTTTGCGTTCTGCATTGGGCACACAGATTTGGCCAAGGTGACAAAGCATTCCATCCTACAAATAGAAATCATTCACTTGTTGTCCCTTCACTAATTGATTATAAATATCTGCAAATTCAACATCGTTCTCATACAAACAAGCCCAGGCTTCAGTTTGATGACCACACGAGTTCAAAACCATACTTATGGCTGCAATTGGAGGCCTGCTCAAACAGTCTGCTACTTTATTAGTGCTTCTCTTCTTGTGGCGAATATTGAGGTGAAATTGTTGAAGATATGTTGACCATTATTGATGTCGATCATTCTGCAACTTCCCTTGTGTTTGCAAAAATTGAAGGGGTTTGTGATCTGTGTGGATGACAGTCTCCTTACCTAGAATGTAATGTTTCCACTGCTTATAGGCTTGAACAATAGCATACAGTTCCTTGTCATAAGTAGCATATCGACACACTGTATCAGAAAAGGTCTGACTATGATATGCAATTGGATGACCATGTTGCATGAGGACTGCCCCTAGAGCATATTCTGATGCATCTGTTTGTATTTCAAATGGCTGTTATAGGTCAGGAAGAGATAAAACTGGTGCAGAACATAACCTTCGTTTTAGCCCCTCGAATGCTTCTTGTTGAGCACTTGTCCATTTAAACTTTGCTTGTGTCCCCCCCTCAATGACTGATTTAGAGGCCAAGACAGATGGGAAAATCCCAACACAAACCCGCGATAAAAGTTTGCTAACCTGAGGAAACTTCGTAACTCTGTGAGATTTCTAGGAGACGACCAGTCCTTAATCACCTGTATCTTCTCTGGATCAACATGGACACCCTCACTGTCAATAACATATCCTAAGTATCTGATACTCTGCATACCAAAGGAGCACTTTTCTTTGTTTGCATAAAGCCCATGTTCTTGTAAGGTTGAGAGATTTTTTTCCACATGTTGCAAATGTTCCTCCCAAGTTCCGCTGAAGATGAGTATGTCATCCAGATATACCACCACGAAGGAATCAGTGAATGGTCTAAGTATATCATTCATCATTCTCATGAATGTCGATGGAGCATTTGTTAGACCGAAAGACATCACTAGCCATTCAAACAATCCCTCTTTAGATTTGAACGTTGTCTTCCACACATCTGCTGATTCAATTGGTACTTGATGGTACCCTGATTTCAAATCAATTTTGGTAAAGAATCGGGCCCCTCTAAGCTGGTCCAAGAGGTCATCTATTCGGGGAAGTGGATACCTATTTTTGACTGAAATTTTATTCAAGGCCCTATAGTCAATACAAAGTCTCTAGGTTCCATCCTTTTTCTTTGCTAGAACAATGGGGCTGCCATAGGGTGATGCACTTGGACGAATATGTCCCTTCTCAATCAATTCTTGTATTTGCCTCTTAATCTCATTATTCTATAATACTGACCTACGGTAGACTGGTTCATTAGGTAATGGAGTTCTTGGTATCAAATCAATAGTATGTCTCACTTGGCAGTGTGTAGGTACCCCAGTTGGTAACTTAAACAGATTGTCTTATTTCATCAAAATTTGATCCATAGATTTTTTTTGCAGTGTTGTGGTGTTTGTGATGGTGTGGGAATTATAAATAGATTTCCTTTCTTCTTCAAAACGAATCATCAATAAAATGAATGTTCCCGTTTTGGCAACTAACCTCTTACATTGCTTGGCACTGATCAAAGAGGTAGTGTATGCAGGGCTTACCTCTAGTATTCGGTATTTCTACTCACGTAATCTGATGGTCACGCTGCGAGGCCTGGACTCATAAACACCATGTCGCTGGTACATATATGGTTGTCCCAACAGAACATCACAAACATCTAAGGGAGCCACATCACAAATTACCTCATATTTGAAAGGCGACACTGCTGGTGCACCTGGATATCTCTTCCTTGACTAACCCATCCCATTGAATAGGGTTGTGGGTGGGTTGTTGTTTTCAGATTCAGTCTTTTCACAGTTTTTGTTGATATTAGGTTCTTTTGACTTCCGCTATCAACAATAAAGTGCAAAGCTTTTCCTCCGACCCACATTTGTGAATGGAACAATCTCTCCTCATCCTCCCGGGGCAATATCCTTGTAGTAGCTACCGTGGCATATGGATCAGCCTTAATGACCTGTTCATGATTTCCTTTTGTGCATGTTTCTGCCACCTTAGATTCTGCCTTGTCTTCATGTGTCTCCATCATTAAGCTTTTGATGGTTCTGCAATCTTTTGTATTATGCGAGGGACTCTTATGAAATTCACACCACATGCCATTTTCTTGTGTCTTCTTCATACTCCATGTTTTTTTTGTGGGTGAATTGGGAGAGGGTTCCTTAGAGGTTTGTTTCCATGTAGTTTTGCCACCTTCACTCTTCCATTTGTTGTTTGTGAAATTATCTCTCCTTCCTTTCTGTTTTAATTTCTCCTCAATTTTGTTAGCAAATTTATATGCACTAGGTAAAGTCTCTATGTTCAGGAATTCCATTTCGGTTTGGATGTACCTGTGGAGTCCACTCTGATATTTTAAAACTCAGCGCTTCTAAGAATCTCTAATGCCAAGCTTTGCTATTAAGGCATGAAACATATTAGTATATTCCTGAACAGTTTGGTCCTTCTTTTGTTGAAGCAATTGCCACTGCATATATTTCTGTTTATATTTGTCAATAGGAAAATATTCTTCCTTTATGCGCTCCATGAATTCTTCCCATGTGGGTTTTTGGTCAAAAATAAAAGTGCTGCCATTTTCTGTTGCCTTGGATGGTAACTTTGCTTCCCATGAATCTTTCACATGGTTTTCAGTTTTCAGGAGGGTGAAACTTATCTTCTCTTCATCTGAAAATTGATTGACAGAGAAATATCTTTCCAGTTTTGAAACCCAATCATCAACAACATCTGCATCGATCTTTCCTTGGAATGTGGGTATATCGAAATTCACTTGCACCTTGAATGGTGTATGCCCTGTGAATGGTGGGTTTGCTTGTGACCCATGACTTTCCAACATTTGCTTGAACTGCTCCCTCATTTCTTCACGTTGTTTTGCTAGTGCATCTTCAACTAATGTTTTAATGTCATCATCTGTCTGCAACTTAGCCATCTGCGATCGTGTGCGTCTCAAAGGAAGGTAGTCTGAAGGATTCCTTGTTTCCAAGCCCAATCTTTGATATGTTGATCGTGTGTGATATGACATATAGGAGCGAACTTGCTCTGATACCATTGATCTGAATTATGGATTCAGATGACAACACCTGAGTGAGAACCTGCGGTATTGTAAATTCTGTTTACAAGAACTAGAAATCATCGAATTGAAGCAAGCCAAAAAGTAATCTATTTCATTCGAAAATCCAACATATAGAAGTTTAAGAGATTCCAAGGGTCATAGAGACCTCTTGAGAATCGAAGCCCAATAGTCACATTTGTTTATTACATAATAAAATCTAAAAACTACGAAATTTTCAAAAAAACTATATGAAAATTTATCCTAACTTCAACTAGACATAACTTTCTACTCGGTACTCGAAACTACGAGCCGTTGATCTCGTTGGAAAGGTCTCCAAGAGATGGAGGATAGCTTTTAGCTATGCTCTTTCACCGGTGGAAGGGGCTAAAAATGCCCTTAAGACCTTCAAAATTGCAAAATACTAACATATAGATAAACTAAACTAAAAAAACATATACAATTCAAAAATTCTTCTGATCATTTGTACTCTTTAAGATATACATGTCTCATTTGTAACACAATTAATACCTTCTGAAACGAATTTTTTCCCACTTTCTTTCTCAATTGTTCAATAATAACTGCTTTAAAAAGGTTTCACTTTATCTTTTCCCATTTGGACACTTAGCTCTAAACTTAATGTATTAACCTATATTATTTAATTAAACTGTAATTTATTATACAGTATTTATAGGTTATACTTGCCGTTCTGCGTTGGCTTGATAGGCAATTACCTTGATTCCTAGAAAGTGTTCAGGGAGGAGGAGGGAAACGAAAATGAATTCCGTATTCGAGGAAGCGGTGATACGGCAACAGTTTGAGCAGCGGGGAATCAATCTTAAACTGATTTCCCTAATTTGGAAGTATTGAATTCGTACTCCAGACATTTTCATCCAATTGCATTTGTATTTGTTATTTGCGTATGCTCTGATGTGCATTGTGAATGCAGGTACCTGGCAGTACACGAGAATGTAGAAGCATATGAAGTTCCTGGGCTATCTAAAGCGGCGTGCGATGTATTGCGTACGAATTTCAAGTCCACGACATCCACTGTTAAAGCCACCGTTAAATCCGCAGATCAATCCACCACCAAACTACTTATCCAGCTGCAGGTATCTCCCTCCATGTTCGAATTGTGAAATAGTCTAATGGGAAAGCCTGATTTTTGCTTCTCTTACTACTATATATAAATTGCCTATCCATTTTTCCCCACTTTCGTAAATGGAAGACCAAGCTTCTTTTGCCACACTCCACTAATATCCCAGGGACTTAATGAGACCCTCAGACCTTTACCAATTAATTCTTTAGAGCGTTGTACATTCATACAAATGAGCTAGCTTCAATCCCCGCACCCTATAAGGGAGTTCATAGCCAAGATGGCACACCATGGAGGCTGTAGAGTATTCAAATGCCGTGAAGCAAGGAAGACGGGGTACATCAGCAAATGGGGCCATGCTCTACTTTTCATTTCCAGATAGCAATGAGAATAGAACTACAAGACAACTCACGGTTTTATCCAATAAAGCTTAAACATGTGGCATGCTGTTTGTTATTTGGCGTATCCACAGCCTCAAGTAACAAATAACATGTCGGCTGTTTACAATAAGGCAGCTTGCGGATTCTCTTTCAAATCACGATAAGGTGTTCCACAATCTCAATTGCAGACTCATAGGATAAAAAGCCTCCCCATTTTACCATCACTGCTTTAAATTTAAGCGCCAAAACTGGATTTGTAGTCAGTTTTTCTCCAGCACGAAGGGCTGAAACATCCACACTTAACATTCCTAAGTCAACAATTTCATTTGAATCTAAGCCCATAATCCAAAAACATACCCCACAAACAATGCAAATCTAAGAAATATTATGGAATAGAGTTTATGTTTTGTTAGTGTTTGAAAATGTTACTCCTGGTTCACGATGGACCGATAGTGTGTAGGATGATCACGACAATTGATGTGATTCCCTTCTGTGTTAAAAGAGGCAGCTCCTTATGCAAAAAAATAGAATAAAATTATGTATATCACTTATAACATTCACACACTTTGATCTGGGGCTTGGAATAGTATAAAAAAACGAACATGCAACTCAATATTTTGAAGTCTTTGAACAAGATTTAGGATGACAGATGGATATAAAACATTTTTTGTTTGTTTAAACACAAACATACATGTGCAGATTTATGAGCAGATTGCAGAGAACAGGAACCCATGCACATAAACGAAACACGGTTTGCTGAAATAAATACTGATGCTGAGGCTTGGCAAATTAAACAAGGAGAATAGCAAAATAGAGAGCAAATAGTATTTCAAAATCCAGCAACCTAGTATAAAGCCTAGATTTCTCAGTTCTTTTTCTATAACTAGTAAAATCTTACAGAAGGCTACAACACAGGGTAAAACAATGAATATGAAGGTGCATGCGCAGTTTGAATATATAAATTGAATCTGTCATAATAGAACTACTACTTACACGAGTTTTCACATTTTGAACAAGTGACAAGAATTGTATTATATTAAAACACATTTTATTAATTTCTTTTTTGGAAAGAATTTTTTAAAGTAATCTCTTTATAAACACAAATGTTTACATAAGATCCTCTTAAAATGTGTATACATTTATTAATAAAGTTTTCCAAAAACAAGTTGAAAACTTGCCCAACACTCAAGTCCAAAAAATAGATCAGCTTTCTTAATTTTAATTATATCACTCTCATTGTTATTTTTCCTATTTTGGTGGTGATTCTGCATTCTTTTTCCACATTTTCTTATTAAATTAGAATTTTGTACAATATACAAATGAAATATCTTTGCACACTCTTTTAATCATCCATTCTAAAAAAATAAAAAAAATATAATTATATGCAAAGGCTAATTTTTACGTTTACATATATTATAATTTATTAAATCTAAAAACGAATGAATAAATATAATTATGTGCGAAGACTAATAATGACTGAATTTTACACACTTATATAATTTATAATTATTTGCAAAGAGGAATGATGGCTAAAGTGATCCCTCTTATATTCTTAAGTGCATAATTAGTCATTCCAACGCAACTTTGACCAACTTGAAGTGACTATCTGACTGCCTAGATCACTTGACAATGTATGGAGACCTTGTGATGAAGCCAAATTTTAATCCAGTGCTTTATCTATTGGACAAGAGTTGATAATGTCATATTTTGTGAAGTCCAACTAGCACCATCTATGAATTGGTATAAAAGCTTGTATGGACCATATTCAATATAACAAACCTACATAAAAAATACCTATGTTTAAAATTAACCTTTGCTTTGTTGGTGTTGGAAATAAGCCACACTTGGACCGACAATGGACTGGTCCAAAAGGGGCCAGTAGCTCAGTGGTAGAGCACTCCAGCAGCGTATGGAAGGTCCTAGGTTCGAGTCCTAGCTGGTCTATGTCTCAACATGGTATCAGAGCCAGGTCCAGGCTAGGAGCCCCAAGCACATGAGAGGTGTATGGCTTAAGGGGGGGTGCCAGTGTTGGAAATAAGCCACACCCAGACCAATGATGGACTGGTCCAAGAGGGGCCAGTAGCTCAGTGGTAGAGCACTCCAACAGCGTATGGAAGGTCCTAGGTTCGAGTCCTAGCTGGTCCATGTCTCAACATGCTTGTTTTGATTAAGAGGGTTATCCCAATATGAGAACAACATGCTCGTTATATGTAGTATCCCTTTGCCAATTCTGACCTCAAAATGCTGATTAGAGGCTCAAGGAATATCGTCAAACACTTTGTATACAACCTCTTTACTTGCTGTTTCTATGTTTCAGTCTGATAATGATTGCTTGAAATGATGTCAAATGTGATTTAAATGCTTTCAAATGGTTATTAAGATGTCTCGGCAAAGAACCATAATGCAAATGCAATTCTTTATGTCTTTTTGAATGCATATAGATGACCCAAACAATATAAATATGCACCTACAACAGCTAGACATTAATACAAACAGTTGGCATGCTAACTAAATATGAGAGAGACAACTCTTGACATTCAAACTGCTTGTGACTGCAATGATATTAGAATGCAACGAGATTGCTTACAAACTGAAATGACATGCAAAAGGCCTAGACTCTTGGCTTACAATGATGTATCCAATGCAAGTACCAAACTGATATAAATGTGCATCTACAGCTGCTTAAGAACAGCAACTAATACAACTGAAAAAATTATGCCAACTAAACTAGAAAAACATGAAAGAGCCTGATGTAAGGAGTTCTTATGATTGATGAAAATATGGCAGATCTTTGTGCAAAGAATGGAGTCTCTTTGAAGCCAAATCGTGCCTCTCATGCAGCCGCCCCTGTTCGAGCATGAACTTCTGATATAAAGTCGTAGCAGCAATAATGAAGATCTTCAACAATGTCTTCTTTCAATGTATTTCAATCTACAAAAGATATTTTTTGAAAACCCCTTAAAGATTCTGAAAGAAATGTAAATCTTATCCAATGAAGCACCAACTAGACCCCTGTATGAAGCCCACAGACAAGCAATGATTCAGCTGGTCTTTCACAGCCTCAAGATTGCATAAACACTGAAGAGATTTCGTTCTCCAATGCTGAAGTTGCCTGAAACCCTAGGTCTCAATGCACAAAACCCAAAAGCAAAGACAAATGATCATCAATAATGAGTTTGATTTGCTTTTTGAAACCTTTTATATCCTCTCAACTCTTAAATGCCTTTAATTCCCTTTTGAAATCCACTTTAGGGTTTTAATAAAACTTTATAATAACTTTTCAAAAGGGTCGATCCCTTCATTTGGTGCAAAACAAAATAATATAAAGTATATATATTAATAATCACTTGTATCTCCCTTGGAATTGGTACTTTATATTATTCCTCGTATGCACTTTATAATTTGACTTTATAATCATTAAATGTCCTTTTATAATAAAGTCAAATAAAGTCATTAAATGCTCACTTTATAATTTGACTTTATGATATTAAATCCCCTTTAATTGTAAAGTCACTTGAAGTCAATATGATGCAGACAAGGTAGGGATATCCAATGAAGGACAGCCCCGCCTTGCAGCCTATAACACAATCAACATGAAAGATATCGGTAACCGGTTCACACAACACAAGATATAACAGGAAAAACAGAAAGAGCAATCCTTATAATAGTTTAATGAATTACATATGCCCTCAGGCTTTACACATGCTGGACTGCAGCCCAAGATAACAAAACAATTCTTACAACTCAAATCTATGATCCGCATATCATCTGTTCAACAATTTAGCCTCCGGTAACAGTCTGCACTGTTCTGCACTGATCCGGACTTCAGTCCCCCCGGATCAGAATCTCTCCGGAAACTACATATGTTCTAAATCTCTTCTTCTTCGGACCTCTGCCCTGCAATTGAATCTCCAAACTTCCTCTTTGTACCATCCGCAAGCAACATCAACTCGAGCAAGTCGGCCAAAGATCAAACGGTTCATAATGAAACGTGCAAACAATAATATGTCGGCCCAAATCACCAAGAACACCTCCAATAATGCTTAGAACTTCACAAGAACATCGGCCAGGTCCAAAACACCATCTCCCAACGATACGCAAGTTGAGGAAACCATCCGCAATCCAATTCAGCTTCGCTTTACTCACTGCAAAACCAACCAGTAAGAGCACACCAATACCGAAACAATATCGGAGTCGATATCTCACAGGAATCAAATCCAAATGCCATGAATCTCAAATATGTTTAAGACAATGATCTCAAGGTGATAAATCCAAATCCACAACTCAGAATCCAAAAACATGAAGAAATGCAACGATCTTCAAGCAACTCCATTGCTAACTGCTCCAACCGGATGAACTACTCCGATGCTCCTACATCAACCGGATGAACTGCTCTGGTGCTCCTGCATTAGACTCTCGAGGTTAATTGAAAAGTGAGTCCCATCACTTGATCTGGTTCGACAATCTGTTAGTAGGTACTTGCAACTGCCTCAGGCGTTCAGCGGTTTGACTACAGGTTCCGATTGCCTCTCCTCGGCGAATCTACATCTGTTCTAAATCTCTTCTTCTTCGGACCTCTGCCCTGCAAAATGAATCTCCAAACTTCCTCTTTATACCATCCGCAAGCAACATCAACTCGAGCAAGTCGGCCAAAGATCAACCGGTTCATAATAAAACGTGCAAATAATAATATGTCGGCCCAAATCACCAAGGACACCTCCAATAATGCTTAGAACTTCGCAAGAACATTGGTCAAGTCCAAAACACCATCTCCCAATGATCCACAAGTTTTGGAAACCATCCGCAACCCAATTCAGCTTCGCTTTACTCACTGCAAGACCAACCGGTAAGAACACACCAATACGGGAATCGATATCTCACCGGAATCAAATCCAAATGCCATGAATCTCGAATATGTTTAAGACAACGATCTCAAGGTGATAAATCCAAATCCACAACTCAGAATCCAAAAACATGAAGAAATGCAACGATCTTCAAGCAACTCCACTGCTAACTGCTCCAATCGGATGAACTACTCCGGTGCTCCTGCATCACAATATAATATTCCCTTAAATTAATTAATTATTATTAAAGTAACACTTTAATAATAATTAAATGTCATAACTCCATTAATAACCATTATTTAATGATTCTGAGTTCATCACTGGCTAGCCCACTACTCCCATTGTCAATCTGGATGCATTACTAAAAATAGTAAGGGTCCCTCTCTAACATCCATTGACTTCTATAAATAGTAAGTCCCTCAAAATGGAACCAGAAACCTCTCAATATCAAAGCCTTAGAACAAATGAAAGATCTGGTGAGATAAACACTTACAACGGCCACCTGAAGAGCTCCAAAACTCCCAAACTGGACCCTCTAATCCACCATACTAGCCTACGAGGGTCAAAATAATAGGCTAACCCCTCGAACTTTGATGCTCACGAAAAATGGGGACATTACATTATAAAATTTGATACACCAAATATTAGCATCCATTTAGTTATTGCCCAGGTGCTTTTAATAAGGCTCGTTCTCTCCCAACACTTGACTGCCACCCTTAAGCCACAAAAAAAATATGACAAGGGGTACCACAACTTGTTGGAACTATCACAAACTGCACACCAACAACAAAAGTTTTAACATGTTAAGTTTATGATCAGACTAGGAGAAAGCAGATAGAAGACAATTCAAACAAAAATTGCACAGCATGTACCCTAGGAAAAGTCTCCTCCTTGAGGGAGAAAAACCCAGCAATGACATCTCTTATATATGTTGAAATAAATAGGTTACAATATGGCCAACACACAACCAGTAAACAGACCATTAACAAAGCCGATCTGCAACTATAATGATAGCACCGATTTACACTATATATATATATATTGATCTCCTTGATGAAGATGTTGAACTCACCTAAGATTGAATGTAGCGTGGAGGAGAGCTGTGTATATTCTTCTTCGAACTGCTATAGATGAGGATTAGATCTATAGAAGGTGTGTACAAATTGCTGTAGATAATTCGATACCTTGTGGAGAGAGGGAACCGATCTATATATATCCATATGTGTGTGACTTCAAGCAACACGTCATCCATCAAGAGTCGGCTCTACTCCAATCAACATGACTTTCACCAAGGGTGGCGGGATCTAACAAATCGCTATGTTTCAATGACAAAACATTTTATTTAAAATTGCAAATATAAATGTGCAAAGTCGTGTTGATGTGTTTTTCATGCACATGCGAACACAAAATAAAATACCAAGGTATCTTATCCTCTCTTGAACAAAGTTTCCTCGAATGCTGAAGATTTCGCCTAAGGATCAATTGAGGCAATTCCAAGGTTCTTGTATGTAGGGTCTCTACGTGTGGATAAGCTCTGTTGGTGTGATGTGATTTTGCTGGAATCACAAGGGGACTTACATTCGATTGCCTGAATGCTTTGATATGCTGGAACTTGAGTCCTATCTACTAGCTGGGAGATAAAAAAGAGCAAAAGATTGAGGGTTCAGGAAGTCTACTATAAGACCTAGAATGCAAGAAGATAGATGAATGACTAGGTGGAGTCCTACTGGGCTAGGTCTCACCATCAAACTAAACAATTTGACACCAGCTCAGTGCAATCTTCTAAGGGATGTTTTGGATATGTTCAAATCATTTCCATCAAACACTGATCACCATTCAAGTTAATGCATGAACAATGGACGTATAACAATTTGAAATTAAGCTCATTCAATGCCAGTTGACCACGCAAGGCACACTTACAATCAGTAAGAGGCTAGTGGTATGGACTAAAGGATTCCCCACAAATGCATTCAACCAATTCATCCATTCAATCTAATTTTTTACCATTTAAAACGAAGATTCAACAAGAGACCATGCATATTGCAAAGAAACGACACACTTCACCATAACTTCAATGAAAATGGAGTTCATTTACAATTTAGGCAACAATTTCTTGCCTTCTCCTAATCTACTCTAATTTCTATTCTATTCATTATTGATCATTAGCTATTCTAACCTCTATGAACTAACTATTCACTATTAACCCTTACAAATGAAGAGCTAGAGCTTAATATAGAGAGCTCTTTACAATTCAATGGCTCTGATTGATTTACAATCAATGGCTAGGATTTCAGGATAGAAAACCCTAATTAGGGTTTGTTACAACAAACTTCCCTTAGCCAATGAGAAAATTACATTCAATGCTTGTGAACCAATAGGAAACCGGGGTAGGTGCCTCGAAGTTTGTGCCACCACTAGTGAGTCAAGTACATTGAATCTGGACATGCTGATGTGGACCTATCTGATTGGATGAATAGTGACTGGGATGCCACCTTGTTTTGCGTTTGTGCTTGGTTAATCAAGGAACGTTGTATTTCTTGATATTCAATGTGATGATGATGAAAAGCTAACTTTGATTAACTCTTCTGAAACTATCTGCTTCTTCAACGTACCCTTGCACCGACCTCGATTGATCCTCCTCTGTCCTTGATGTACTTGATGGATGACATACCTTTCCTTGGCTCTCTTGTGTTTGATGAAGCCTCTTCACGGTCAAGTCACTCCTCCTCTAGTAGCTCATCTTGCCTTGAAATGTTTATAAGATCTTTCTTCTGATATCTTGTGGTTTCTCCATGTGGTAGAATGAGGTCTTTGAGGATGGCTAACTCCATTGCTTGCAACACCTTGAACACTTGAAGTCCTTCAACTTGGAAGTACTTTGAGTCCTCTCTCACGCATTTGAAGTGTCCTTGATGATGATAAAACTTGAAGAGGGCGCCCTTGTCCTAGCGATCTTCCTTCATCTTGATTTGGTTGATCTGCAAAACAAACAAAAATGGTGTCAAGCACTTATGATATATTCATCTTAACATGGTATTTTTCACTTCAAACCATCAACAAGAAGGCACTAAGATCAATTTCGCCTTAGACCCTCTGGAAGGACAAGCCCTATAATGAAATTTCGCTCTGGACCCTCTCCAGGGACAAGACCTATAATGAGATTTTTTCTCTAGACCCTCTCCAGGGATAGGACCTATAATGAAATTTGCTCTGGACCCACTGCAAGGATAGGACCTATAATGAGATTTTCGCTCTGGACCCTTTGGAAGGGTCAGGAGCGAAAATTGACAAAGTTGCTCAATTTACCTCTCATAGACTTCATTTTCAACCTTACCTTACCAAGATCAAATCATTCGCCTCCAAA
Source organism: Cryptomeria japonica (assembly GCF_030272615.1). Lineage (NCBI taxonomy): Eukaryota > Viridiplantae > Streptophyta > Pinopsida > Cupressales > Cupressaceae > Cryptomeria > Cryptomeria japonica. Next base: position 420,410,412 of record NC_081405.1, on the reverse strand, counting down.
ATTGCTTAGGAATAGGTTTCGCTCAAGGGCCTAGGCAAAACATTAGACCTCCTAGGAATTTCACTCTGGACCCTCTGGAAGGGTCAGGAGCGAAATTGACATTTTGCTTGATTTTCCTTCATAAACTACATTTCTCATCCTTTTCTCATCAAAAACAAGTCTTTTGCCCTCGAAAATGCTTAGGAATAGGTTAGTTCAAAGGCTTAGGCAAGGTACAAGACTTCCTAAAGAAATTCGCTCTGGACCCTTTGGAAGGGTCAGGAGCGAATTTCTTCCCTTAGGTTGAATTCTTCCTTCCTTTCACTTCAATTTGCATTGGTTTTCACCTTTCGATCCCTCTCTCATGAAGACATCACTTATTTGACCCCCAAAATGGCCTAAAAGAAGGATTTCGCTTTGGACCTTGGGCAAGGTACAAGCCTCAAGAAATTGGCTCTGGACCCTTTGGAAGGGTCAAGAGCGAAATTTGCACTTTTTGGCTCAATTCTCATCCTTTTTCACTTAACTTTGTCTTAAACTTGATCTTTTATCCTTTTCTCTCCATGATCTTGCAAATTTGCCCTTACTTTTGCTCAGAATGACAACCATTCAATGACTTTGGTGAAGAATTAGGTCTTTTAGGGAATTTTGCTCTGGACCCTTTGGAAGGGTCAGGAACAAAAATTTGCAATTATGCTCAAATCCTTCACTTTCCATCACTTCACTTTGTTTCGCACATCAATACTCTCTCAATCACACCATAGGGATAAGGTTTATGAGGCAAATTAGGACCAAGAAGGGAGATATAAGGAAATTCGCTTTGGACCCTTTGGAAGGGTCAGGAGCGAATTTGAGGAATTAGTCTTAGACACCATCCAAACATTCAGACTTCACCCTCTATCACATTGTTCTCACCTTAGGACACACCAACAAATCACCTTAAGGAGGTGCCTAGTCAAAACGTTGAATGAAAAGTGCATCTTTAACAATTTCGCTTAGGTACCTTTGGAAGGACAGGACCTATCTAGGAATTTCGCTCTGGACCCTTTGGAAGGGTCAGGAGCGAAATTTCTCTTTTTGCACAAATTCCTCATAGAACCTCACCTCACTTGGTTGCAACTTACTCACAAGGCCTGCATGAATCAATCTTGCCTCAATCATGCCAAAGATTTTGTTCTAAACAAGGAGATCAAAGGAAATTCGCTCTGGACCCTTTGGAAGGGTCAGGAGTGAAATTTGTCTTTTTGGTCAAATTCCTAACATTTTCATCATCCAATCTTGTTTGAATATGCTCACAAGGCATAAATAGGTAATTCCTCATTCAGTCAAGGCGTAGGAGCAAGGATTTGAGGTCTTAATTGGGTGCAAGAGAGGAGTCTAAGGAAATTCGCTCTGGACCCTTTGGAAGGGTCAGGAGCGAAATTTGGAAAAATGCTCAAATTCTTGACCTTTCTCCAAATTTTCAAGTCTAGGCTTGGTCGTTAGGCATTTCTAAGGGCAAAATAGGTCAATTTTATACCAATCAATGCCTAGAGGACAAGAACTCATCATCCATTGACTTGACCAACTCAAACCCTTAAAGGGAAAATCCTTGATGATACTCACTCACAAACCTTCATTCACTTCCTTGACTAAATGCCCTAGGTTTTAAAGGCAAGGCCACCCTTGGATTTTCACTTAGACTCAACCCTAGACCCAGGCCTAACCAAGAGGAAACTTTCAACAGAGACCCTGACCTGGACCACCTACTGACCTACTTCAATTCAAGCAGACCTTGCTATCTCCAATGATCTCTCTGGCAACCCTCCAATGCAAAGATTAATAGCTAAGAACCTAAAAGACCAAGAAAACTAACCCTAGAAAGCAAAAAGTAGGGGTCCCTATTTTAAATGGGGCGATGTGTGAATATGTCTCAACAAGTCGGCAAGTAATTATACCATTTAAATCGGTTCACATAAATGTCTAATGCCGATAGGCCACTTAGACATTTATATCATCTATGTCGGCCTGAAGGAATTCGACCATAGCTACATAACATTAACACTCCCTCTTAGCTGGGGAGGAATCCTTCTCGATGTCTGAGTCATGTAGTGATGTCCACCATGGCTACTCCCAGAGGGTGGGTCCATCATGGCTACTCCCATGATGGAAATGCAAATGAACACAAGTGCTCGTCACGGAATCACTCAACGTGATGTCGTCATCTCATCATGACGTTCACCATGGCTACTCCCAACGGGTGAATAAACACAAGTGCTAAGTCATGGAGTCTTTCACATGACATCCACCATGGTTACTCCCAGAGGGTGGAACAAGGGCTTTCACCTCAAACTTCTCTCTCATAGAGAAGAATGCATTAACAAGGGCTTGCACCTCAAACTTCTCTCTCACAGAGAAGAATGCATTATAGTACATCTCAAGAAATCATTGATGTCGAGACTCCCTCTCAGCAAGGGCTTCATTCTCTGCAACTCCATGCTTGTCTCGAAAATGCACAAACTTCACTTTGGCAAGAGGCTTGGTGAGAATATCGGCCGTTTGATCATCAGTGCTAATGTACCTCAACTGAATAGCATTCCTTTGCACCATATGTCTAATATATTTATATTTGATCTCCACATGCTTAGTTCTGTCATGAAACATAGGATTGATAGAAAGCTTCACACAGCTTTGGTTATCACAATGAATAACTGTAGGCTCCAACAATTGTCCAAACAATCCTGCAAGGAGCTTCCGAAGCCACACTGCTTCGCGAGCTGCCACACATGCTGCAATGTATTTTACCTCTGCGGTGTTCAATGCCATCGAAGATTGCTTCCTGCTACACCAAGAAATCATAGCAGATCCCAAACTGAAGCAACAACCAGAGGTGCTCTTTCGATCAGTAACACTCCCTGCCCAATCAGAATTAGAATAGCCTTGCAGATTCAGGTCCACATTGGAAGAATATTTCAAGCCATATCCAACTGTGCCATGCAAGTATCTCAAGATACGTTTGGCTGCAACTAGATGTATCTGCCTTGGTTTACACATGAACTGACTAAGTGCACTCACTGCATAGCAAATATCCGGTCTAGTGTTAACTAGATACATCAAGGATCCAATCAACTGTCTGTACATAGTATGATCCACAAGATCTGAACTAGTTGCAGATTCACTCAACTTCTTCAAGTTAGTTTCCATTGGTGTAGACATAGACTTGCAATCTAACATTCCAAATCTCTTCAAGATGTCAATGGTGTGTTTTCCTCGACTCAGGATAATCTCATTAGGCCTTTGCCACACTTCCAAACCTAGAAAGAAATGCATGAGTCCTAGGTCCTTCATCACAAATTCTGAAGTCAACTCCTTCTTGAATCTAAAGATGAGATGTTCTTCCCTAGTAAGAAATAAGTCATCAACATATAGAACCAAGATAAAAGTTTCACCATTGACTACCTTGAATTAAAGATTTGGATCAACATCATTCTTGCGGAAACCCAAACTCACCAAGTATTTGTCAATCCTTTCATACCATGCACAAGGAGCCTGCTTAAGACCATATGATGCTTTCTTCAGTCTCCAAACATGAGACTCCTTCCCATGAATCACAAAGCCTTCAGGCTGCTCAATGCAGACCTCTTCTTCAATTATCCCATTGAGAAAAGCTGTCTTCACATCCATTTGATGTAACTTCCATCCTTTTGCTGCTGCAATGGCAATGATGGTCCTGATGGAAGTATAGTGAACAACAGGAGCAAATATTTCTTCATAGTCTATTCCTTCTTTCTGAGAGAAACCACGTGCCACAAATCTAGCCTTGTACTTCTCAATGCTTCCATCAGTTGCATGCTTAATCTTAAATAGCCACTTGGAAGATACAACTGACTTTCCTTCAGGTCTAGGTACAATGTCCCAAACATCATTCTTAATAATGGATTGATATTCTTCATCCATAGCATCTTTCCATGCTGATTTGAGGCTTCCTCAACACTGAAAGGTTCGGTCTCAATAAGATTACACACATCAATGCAACATAGCTAGAGAATCTCCGTGGTCGTCTACTTTCTTTGAATGTACCTCTAGGAGCTGCACACTTTTCTGCCTCTTGCATAGTGTTCCTACCCCAAAGAGGTCTCTTTCGATTCACAATAATATCTCTAGGCCCATCAGTAGGATCCAAAGGTTCAAGTGGATCAATAGACTCAACTGGTTCAAACGAATCCCTCTAAATCTTAGGTGTATGATCAATGTCCATGTCTTGAGGAGTCTCTTGTTCTTCATCATTTATCTCCATACATGAACCTTTAGATTTTCTGAATGCAATAGCTTCCTCAAATGTGACATCTCTGCTAACCTCTATATGCTTCTGACTTGGAATGTAGATTCTGTAGGCTTTAGAAGTTTCACTGTAGCCCACAAATATCCCTTTCTTTCCAGAAGGATCCAACTTAGTTCTTTTATCTATGGGTACATGAACATTCACTGGACAACCAAAGATTCTCAAGTGACTGACTTGAGGCTTCACACTTGTAAAAGGCTTCTTTAGGAGTCATTCTGCAGAATCTGATGAGGACTTCTGTTTTGAACATATACTGTTATTTTGGGAGCTTCAGCCCAAAGAAATGTTTGAAGGTCTTGAACATGGATCATAGCTTTTGTAGCTTAAGCAATAGATCTGTTCTTTCTTTCCGCAACCCCATTTTGCTGTGGGTTGTAAGGGACACAAAACTCCCTCTTGATTCCTGCCTCAATACAAAAATCACGAAAGTTTCCAGAGGTGTATTCACCTCCATTATCAGACCTTAAAACTTTAATTCTCTTTTTAGACAAGTTTTCTACTTGAGCCTTAAATTTTTTAAATCTACCTAGGACTTCATCAGACTCTTTAGACCTTAAGAAATAAATCCAAGTCTTCCTAGAATAATCATCAATGAAAATTACATAGTACAAAAATCCACTTAGGGATGCCATTAACATTGGACCACATAAATCAGAATGTACAAGGTCTAATATTTCTTTTGACCTACTTTCACTACTATGAAATGGACTCTTAGTATTTTTACCCATAGCACAACCTCTACAAGTACCATCATGTACATGAATAAGTTTAGGAATAACCATCTTCTCCAATGATGGAAGAGCCATGTAATGTAGATGACCAAGTTTTCTATGGCATAGTTTGCTAGAACTGGAAGAGTCATGTAGTAGAGCTTGAACTGGACGAATGGAAAGCTTGTACAAACTTTCATGCCGATTCCCAATCACACATGCAGTCTTGATGCTAGAGTTCTTTGACCATGCAATAATTCTCCCTTCTGAAAATGCTACTTGATAACCTTTGTCCTCCAAGGCTGAAATAGATACAAGGTTTCTCTTGATTCTTGGCACGAACAAGACATCACTTAGATGAAGGGGAATTCCAGATTCTAGGTTGAGGGATGTAGCACCAAATCCTTTCACTGAATAGTGTGCATCATCTCCAATGATCACTTGAAGGTTAGACTCCCTTTCCACCAAATCCGAAAGATGTTCTTGATAGCCCGTGATGTGTTGAGAGGCTCCACTATCAATCAACCATGTGTCACTATCCGTGGGGACATTACTTGATAAGGCAAATATGAAGAGGAATCCATTAGAGTTGTCTTATGCTTCCTTTTGAGTTGAGATTTCATTAATGTTTGCCATTTGTTACTTAGGCCTTGTCAAACAATCTCTTGCATAGTGACCAAACTTGTCACATCTAAAGCACTGAATGTGGGAGAGATCTTTCTTCTTCTTCTTTGAATCAGGTGCAGAATCTGATCTTTGATCTCTATTCCTTTTGAAGTTGCTTTTCTTCCAATTTCTTCCTTTCTTGGTAGATTGAATGGCTAGAACATGAGTGTCTTCATTTTGAGAGCCTTTTCCATTTCCCCTTGCGGCCAACCTATATTCTTCTTGACTGCAATCTGTGCGAAGACGATCAAACTTGGGTAACTTGGATCTCCCACTGATACTTTGAATGAATGGCTCCCAAGAATGAGGAAGGCCATTTAATGCCAACATGACAAGATCTTTATCCACTACTTGATCTCCAATGGCGCTTAGTTGATCCCTTAGCTCTGAGATCTTCATGAAGAATGATATGATGGTTTCTCCTTTCGCCATCTTGACTTAATGAAGTTGTTGCTTCAATGCAAGTGCCCTACTTGTCTTGTTGATCTCATATAGACCTTCCAAGGTTTTGAACATGTCTCTTGCAGTTGTCATCTTGGAGATAAGTGGCACTAAATGGTCCTTCACCTAATCAATCAACATCTTCTTGGTCTTTATGCTATTCTTCTTCATTTGAAGTTTCTCAGTTTCATCGGCTGGTTTAGACATTGCATCTTTTTTACGAACTCAAGTAGATCATTTTCTTCAAGTGCAATTAGAATTCTATATTTCCATGAAGTGAAGTTTGATGCGCCTTCAAGCCTATCCTCAACTTTAAATCCATTCACCATTTTCGCTTGCAAAGAACTACTCCTTAGAATGAGAATAAATCGCTGCTTATAGAGAAATCTGATTAAGATCTACTTCACTGTGGCTCTGATACCATGTTAAGTTTATGATCAGATTAGGAGAAAGCAGATAGAAGACAATTCAAACAAAAATTGCACAACATGTACCCTGGGAAAACCCTCCTACTTGAGGGAGAAAAACCCAGCAATGATATCTCTTATATATGTTGAAATAAATAGGTTACAATATGGCCAACACACAGCCAGTAATCAGACCATTAACAAAGCCGATCTGCAACTATAATGATAGTGCCAATTTACTCTATATATATATTGATCTCCTTGATGAAGATGTTGAACTCGCCTAAGACTGAATGCAGCGTGGAGGAGAGCTGTGTATATTCTTCTTCGAACTGCTGTAGATGAGGATTCGATCTGTAGAAGGTGTGTACGAACTGCTGTAGATGAGGATTCGATCTGTAGAAGGTGTGTACGAACTGCTGTAGATAATTCGATACCTTGTGGAGAGAGGGACCGATCTATATATACCCATACGTGGGTGACTTCAAGCAACACGTCTATTCCAAGCAACATGTCATCCATCAAGAGTCGGCTCTACTTCAATCAACACGACTTTCACCAAGGGTGGCGGGATTTAACAAATTGTTATGATTCAATGACAAAACAATTTATTTAAAATTGCAAATATAAATTTGCAAAGTTGGCAAGTAATTATATCATTTAAATCGGCTCACATAAATGTCTAAGGCCGATAGGCCACTTAGACATTTATATCATCTATGTCGTCCTGAAGGAATCCGACCATAGCTACATAACATTAACATAACCTAGGAAGCCAAAATAAAGCATCTATTCCACACTTAGACATTTATATCATCTATGTCGGCCTGAAGGAATCCAACCATAGCTACATAACATTAACATAACCTAGGAAGCCAAAATAAAGCATCTATTCCAAACATGAAAGTAAAATTTTCTAGCCATTATCATGTCAAGTTCTTTACATGGAGCCCAATAGGATATTGGCATAGTTACTAGGAGATTGGTACTAGTATTGGTATGAGAGATTGGTATTGATACCGTTATGACTATTTTCAAAATAGGAGATGAGGGTACTTGGAGACACTGTTTTAAAAAAAATGTAATTTAATAAATCTAGTCGATTTGCATTGAAAGACTTCCCATGCCTATGTAGGAGACCATGTGATAGCAGGGAAAATAAAATGCTAAGGAAAAAATAACGTCCCATGTCTTGATAAAAAATGGTCCTTTTTTGAATCAAAACAACAATCGACCTTTTTAGGGTTTTAATTGCTAGGTTCTAGCAATTTCTTTTGTCTTTTCTTCTTTTTCTAGCAGGAGACGTTGTTTTCCATGGGAGTTAGGAGGAGATGTTTGGATTCTCTTCGTTGAGTTTCCTGTGTTTGGGTGCATCTCCGGGGATGTCTTTGTACCAGAGACACGTCCTGGCCATCAAGATGTAGCCTAGGGGGTCGGAGACGTGTCTCTTGGTAATTATGGATATTGGCAAGTAGAAGTAGAACCATGCTGCCATGTTGTCTTTAAGTTTTTTACCATTTAGCTACTTTTCATTTGTAACTATTTTTGGACTGTTGACATTGAAGATTAGGATTTTTTTGAAATATTTTCTTGTAAAGAACATTTTGGAAATAAATGAGAGTGCCCATTGAATGCATGAAAATCAGAATAAATAATAAGAAACAAGAAACAATATTTAGCACATTATTCCAATTTTGTGTATACCTTTGATTGAGTGTTGAAAGGATGTGTTCTTGATGATGTTGATATGTGGGTGCTCTTGCTTTGCTAACATAACATTAGTGCTCATAGGATTATTGATTTACTAACATAGGTTTGCATTGAGGATTGAGTGTTCTTGGGTGATCTTTGAGGGATTTCATCCTTAAAAAGCTATGGCTTTCACAAACTAGCAAACCCTTGCTTCAATTCTCCTTATAAAATTTGCAAAACAAGAATATCAAATGAGCTCCAAATGAGCCCTTTTATAAATCTCCAGAGAAGCTTCCGGCAACTCATTTTAATTTTCCTCTCTTTTAATACTATAATAATTATTTGCAATTGGGGAAATATAATAAAGTGACCCTTCTTAATTCTTTATTAACTTAAAGTTACTTCAATAAACTCATAACTCCCTAAGGTAGTGCCCACTTTATGGCTTTTAATTAACCACTTTATGAGATTAATATATTAAATGCACACTTGACCCCTTATATCCCCTTTAATCATAAAGATATTTAATTTAATTAATTATATTAAAATCAATGCTAGATTAGACTTTAATTAATTAAATTAAATCATTTAACTCCATTAAATGCTAACTATCAGACCGACAACTGATCCTGCCAACATTTTGGATATAACCGTGGTGCCCTTTGACCATCCCGATGACTTACCATAATTAGTATGGACCTAAATGTCCAAGTGACTTACTAAAAATAGTACATGTGTATAAATGGACCCTAAAAGAACTTTGGAAGGCAAACCACAAATAAATTAATGCACTGAGATGGAGAGTACTGAAATAGACACCTAAAGGGCCAGCTGAATAACCCTGGATCACGCTCAAAGGGCCTCCTAATCACCACATTAGCCTACGGGGACCACTGATAATAAGCTAACCTCTGAAAATAACTGATGCTTAGGAGAGCACAAAAATGGGGACATTACATCACTTGCATGCTTCTCAGATTGGGGCACCCAAGCTTGTATGTCTTTGCATGTGCTATTTTTGGGGCCTGGAGGAGTTACAGAGCATCTTTTTGACACCTTCCTAATTGGATAAGAAAGTTGTGGCCATGTGGAGGCCATGTGATTCATTTATTGTATTTTACTATGTTTACAAGCTGGTGTTGTATGGATTTTTATAATGGTTTTTTGGAACCTTGTTTTGACCCATGGTAATATTTTATGGTGGTATTTTGAGCCCCAATGAGTCTCTATATTGAGGGATTGAGTTGGAGATTTCAGTTTCACAGTTGGAAGTGCAACTATAGCTCAAGCGTTGGGATGAATTCCTTGTAGTTTTCTCTTGCTTATTTGCTGATTTATATCAGATTTCAGATTATTGTATGTTCCTATAAGGCTGAAAACATTGCAATTTTAGCGCAACTTGGTTGTAATTTCTTTTCAGGATTATCAATAGAACATAAGATTCAAGTTTCCTATTGAAGTTACCTTGTTGTTTTTAAGTTATTTCAGATTTAAGTCAAGTCATTTGAGTGGCTTGCAATATGTGTGGTTTGAGAGGGAGAGTCTCCCTCCATTAATAAATTAATTTTAAGAAATTTAAATATTTTTAGTTTAGTATAATGAGCAATCTAAAGCATATATATTATAAACTCACTGATATTTGTACTAACAAAGTCATAGTTGGATTTTGATGTAAAAGAAACAAAACCTTTCTTTTCAACATAATCCTAATTGACAAGTTATTAGAGATTAATTTGGAACTAGTGTTGTTCCTTTGAAAGATGAAGGCTTTAGTTCTTATACACCATCATAGTCACTAGTGGGTCAGCCTTCGATTTATATTTCCCTTGTGCTATTGGTATATTAAAGGCAAAGACTAGAATTGACTTAAGACTGAATGTTTCTGTATTTTGTGAGAAGAATCTATCAGCTCTGATTTTCTTTAGAATTTACGGGAAATGGATCTTTGCTTGATTAGTCTTTTCAGTCTATATTATAGTGGTCTTTTTGGTTGTTGTTTTATCACATAAAGGTGCAGCATCTTGTACCAAATTGTGTGTGTGGAATAATTGTGTAGGCTGCAAGGATAGGTCATGTACTGTGGTACAAAAAAATTGCAGAAAGTCTGCTCGCTGTAATTTCCACTTTATTTTAATTATTTTAATATGTGTTTTTCTGATACAATGGGTTTAGTGAAATATTTGCTAAGTTGTGGAGCTATTGCCAAGTCAATTCTTACTCCTTGGCTCGCTGAGCTGTTCCTCAGTCTGATCCATGTGTCTGTGTGATAAAAATGTATTAAGATATGCTTCAAAACCAGCAAGTTATGTTGAATGAACTAAACTAGGGACTGGGTTGTAATAGCAGGTTGGTGGTTCAAGTAGAACAGAATCAAGCATATTGTATGTCACCAATAATATTTTAATTGTTAAAAAGAATTGGTTTCATATTCTTGCACATAGTTGCCAGCAGTTTGCTCATATGAGTGCAGAAGCTCTGAATTGCATAGCTGTCATTGTTATCCTACACAAAGCATTAATGGCCTTGATTGACTAGCAGTTTTGATATTAGAAACATGGAATACTGTAGAAAAGTGAGTGGAATGGCATAAGTTTCTTACCAAAGTTAATGCCATTTAGAGCCATTTGATTCATGTCCATATATGGCTTCTAAATTTGCCATTTGTAGCCATTTAGAGTCATCTGGTACCTGATTTAAAGTTGCCCTGTATTGGTGGAGTTTGATTTTTAATGAATAAATGCTATAATTGAGATGGATGAGGACTATTATTTAACATGAGACCTCCACTTATAGAACATGGAAATATGATCTTAGTAACACAACTTTGATAGAAGACACTGCGGAATTGCATGAGCTGCTAAGTATGGAAATAATCACTTGAGACATGTTGCTATGCTTTTAATGAATATTTATAATTTGGTATCTATGTAGAGTCATTTTAGCTGACATAAAGGATTAATGCCCTTGATAGGTGTGCAGTTCAAGTTTTCTTTCAATTAATCAATTGGATAAATGGGAAGGGTGCCAGATAACTGACTTTTTTTTAATTCAAGACCTCTAGCTATAGCAGTAAAGAAATATAATCTGAAAAATATGGAATAGGTTAGAAGAGAATGTGGGATGACATAATTTGCTCAACATAGGTGATTCTAGCTAGAGTTGATTCTGCATTGCTATATAGTAACTGTAAGTGTTTTTCCTTTCTTTTTGTACTGTCAGAATGGCTCTTTTGTGGAAACTGTAATCATGAGCTATGACAGTAGATTGGGTACTTATGCTGGAAGACAAAGGCCAGGAGGTCCACGGGCTACTTTGTGTGTATCATCACAGGTAATTTGCTTCTTGTTATCATGAAGAGGTAGCAATGGATTAGCCTATACACTTATTTTAAGTATGCATCGTTGACTTAGAATGCAGAACAATAATTTAGCATTTTAAGTTGAATAGTAGATAACTCAACTATGCATAAAGGATAGTGTTTAAGCTTGGCAAGGACTCTCCAAACCATGCCGAATTTACCAAAAAAACTTTTAAAAATAAAAAATCAATATATTTTAATATATGTATTGGCTGAGTTTTTTAACCAATTTATTTTTTAATATATGTATTGGCTGTGTTCTTTTCCCAATTCTGAGTCACAGTCTCAACACTCTGGCACACAGAATGGCAAAAGTTTAGCTTGAAATATTTTTTTAATGGAAGATGGTAATGATTGAAATTTCAGGTAGGGTGCAAAATGGGTTGCACATTTTGCGCAACTGGAAGTATGGGATTTAAGAGCAATCTTTCAGCAGGGGAAATAGTCGAGCAGCTAGTCCATGCATCTCGGTTATTACAGATCCGCAATGTTGTATTTATGGTAAGTATTCTTCTTGTTTTTGATGGGCTATTAAATGCTAGAGTGTGCCTGAGCTTCATGCTTAGCTGTTTTGTTTGCTAATGGTAAACTGTAGTGTGTAAAAGTATAGATTATATTTGTTGATACATTCTTTAATTACATTTCAGTCTCATCAACCTGATTGGTTGGGATTTGTAACCCATTAAGCCATGTCTACTGAGAGCAAAACTGTATAGAAATATAAACAAGGAAACTACACAGAGATGAATGGCTTACACCATGATAAAAAAGCTTCAAGGGTCTGCAAAACTATACATACAAGCCTGAACTTAAGGATTAATGCGGCCATCTATATAGGTCACAACTTCCTCAATTGCTGAACCCATTTTTTGCTCCATGTTGGACATTTCATCTTAAATGTGGGGGCATATTTTGTCTTGGAAATTTCAAATGGCATGGACAATGTCATTGGATACCTGCTACCAATTCCACCTGTGATATCATTTATGATACCATCTAACCTTCTCGCCATGTTGCCATTAATTGCCTAATGGAAAACATTAAATCTTCTGGCCATGTTCCACACAACATCCAACAGCAGGCTGCCAAATGTCCCCACAATCCTATCTTCCAGGCTTTCATAACTCAATCTTTCTATCACTATTGTTCTTGAGAAAATGACAGCAACTTAGATATGTTCTGTGACATTCTTGCAGAAGATTTGGTTACATTATATTTATTAGCATTATCCTACTCCAAGTGCACGACCTCTTGTTTTTAATTCTCTATAAGCTTTACTAGGGTGGCAGGTGTATGGCTGATAAAGTGGGCTGTGATGGTTGAAGCTTCTGAGAAGAATAACAAAATTGAAATGTTTGGAGGAATCAAGGGAATAAAATATTTCATTTAGACTTCTGTCCTGTCCAGCTCATGCTTGCAGACTAGCAATCCAAGCTATAACCTTGAGGTCATAAAAGATCCATTTAAGCTCTTGTGAGGTTGACGTTGTGATAATTTATATGTTTCTCATTCACTTGGCATCACTTGTTAATTTAGATAATTATTAATAATAAAAGGTTTAAAGATTTAGCCCTTGCCTCCGGTCTTTAAGACTGACATCACATCAATTCACCTTTAGTGTAGATTGTCATGTCATGTCAGGCATAGACTAAGCCTTGCCTCTTCATGTGACCAGCTGCTGATTGTTTTTTCTTGCCAATCTCCTAGATTGGATTATGTATTTGAATCTTGGACAACTATCCATCAAGATCTGGATGTCTAGAGGATTCATCTGGCTTCTAAAATTCTATAATTCCATTACTCAGTATAGAGGTTTTTTAGCACATTGAATGCCATTTTTTCTTTAAGTTACTGGTTCTCCCTGTACAGCTATGGATTTGGGTTTGATTCACTCCATGTATGGGTATATGGTTTGGCTCGCTTTGGGTTTATTTTGGGTTCTGTATTTGCAGCCCAGATGTAATGTATACCCTTACATTTTTTTTTGGAAATGATTGCAATATTTGGATGCAAATGTAAATAGTTTTTTGCTGATGACAACATGAACTGAATGGAACTGATTGTTGATTGGGTTTGTTTCAGATTTTGATCATCCCTTTTCATTTTTGTTTAATGAAACTCAGTGCATAGAAAGAACTAAATAATCTATTGAGCATTAAACCAATTCTCACACAACTTATCAATTTGCAAATACATTAATATCTGAAAATCAAATTGCATTACAACATGCAGACCTGGAAATAGGTGTTCGACAGCAGTTTTCAGAATCTGCTTCAACATTCTTCAATGCCTTGCAAAGGTTCAGAACTGCAGGTCCATGTTGATCTTTTCCCAACCAAACTTCTCCTTGGTAATGCCAATTGAAGTATGAACTGACAAGGATCCTACTAACCTTCTGGAAACTGAAAATCTCGCTCAGAATTTCTGAACATGGTCAAAATGGTGCTGGAAGTGACAAGGGCAGCTGGGAATTAATTCATTTTAAATTCTTTATTCTTCCAATTTGCCAAATGACTCTCAGTACTTTTGCTTCACACCCGGGCGACTCAAAATGGTGTCTTTCAAACCACAATCTGCAGATCTTAAGTCCTCAAAAATACCTACATGCCTCTAGGAAAGATGTACAGCCCTGTCCTTGGGGTGATTTGCAGGAGAATTCAGTTTTTGACAAAAACTTGCAAATAACCTGTGGATTCTTATCACCCAGCCAAGAAGATTCCAATGCAACAATATCCCATGTCCTGATTTTGGAGATTTGAACAAAAAGGTGAATCTAAGGTAGCTGGAAATTGTATGGCTAGCTCTGGATAGTCCTCCAAATCTCTTGAAATTTTGAAATTTGGACAGCACTCCGAAAAACCATTAAACACACCCAAAACAGGAAACCCACATCAAATTACCTTATATATCTTCACCTTTTTCAAGCCCTTATTACCAGACTTCAAGCCAAAATCATTGAAAACTCAAACTGAAAGCAACAACCAGCTAGGGTGGATCTTGCAAAATCAAAACCAGAGCAAATGTAGAGGTTTTTTCATCCTCAACAATCTTCAGAAGACCTCTCCAGGTTCATTCCAACAGCATATCATTATGTGTGCACAAGTAGAATGAAAGAATGAGAGCCAAAATCCCTTTATATAGACTTGGAGGGAGAAATTAGGGCAAATTTGACTATTCAAATATAATTTTGCCTTGAAAAAATCCTCCAAATCACTTTTAAAACACAACTTATGTCTCTTAGCTAGGTGCCCCCTTTTTGAGACATTTTATAAATATTTATCACTTAAATATTAAAATGTCAGTTTTTAAACACTTAAGTGAAAATATTAAAATAAGTTTGATCACCTTATGAAAACTTGCCAAGACACTGAAAACGAAAAATTGAACATGCCGAAACTGAAGTTGAAAGATGATAACTGATGTCGACACGAGCACATACTATAAATAACAGTGTTCTCCGAAAGCTGAAGAGAAGAAATCCAGAAAAACCCAGAAAGATTGATGCCATGCAAGCCTTGCTATAAATAGCAGCGTTCTCTAAGGACCAAAAAGAATAAATCTAGAAAAACCTAGAAAGATCGATGCCATGCAAGCACTTACTATAATTAGCAGTGCTCTTTGTAGACTGAAGAGAACAAACCTAGAAAAACCTAGAAAGGTCAATGCCATGCAAACACTTACTATAAGTAGCAATGTTCTTCATAGACCAAAGAGAACAAACCAAAAAAAACCCAGAAAGATTGGTGCCATGCAAGCACTTACTATAAATAGCAACTGCTGTAGAAACCCACTAAAACTGAGAATTGAGTTGTAATATCCCTTTTCTAAAATAGGATTTAATATTAAATAGTAATAATAAATTTAAATAAAATAAAAATAAAAATATAAAATAAATTAAAATGCAACATAATTAAAATATGAATGGTCAAAGGACATGAAATAGATTTCTAAATTTCAGTTGATCATCGTATGTATGAACTTATAGAGTTTAGTTTTAGTTTTAAGGATATATATATATATATAGTGCTGCTGTGTAAAGTTGCTTCTGCAGAAATTATATTATATTCCATGACATTTACCCAGTGAACAACAATATATTGCTCCAACATGATTCATTTGAGAACATTATATCCAATCTCTGCAGGAGACAATGTCTGACATAGTTTCTGACACAAGAAAGTTGTCTGGCTTTTCCTCTAAACTGCCATACATGATACGTGAAGCCTTATTAGCATATAACTGGAGTTCAATTAAGACATTGCTAGGAGCAGTTAAGTAAAATTGAAAGGCAGCGATCAGTCAAAAAGGGCAAATAGTGGTCAAGACGTAAACGACAATAATGGCTAGTCAAACAAATAATAATTAAGTACTCTAAAAAGGTGCGATTCAGAAAATAACAGAGAGTTTAATTAAGAAAATATATTAAGTGTGATGGCTAATTCAGATATAAGTCAGAAATAATAAGTACTTTAGTATATCCAAAAGGTGTGATTTGAAAAGTGAAAGAGCTGTGACTCTCCCATCATGAAGGGATAAATAGGGGAGAGATTCGTTTGTAGGGGGGCATGGAATCGATCAGATTGGATCAGAACTGTTATTAAGTTATAGGCAGTAACATCCTTGTTCTTGGTCATGTGCATGGGGATGTGCTTAATATGCATGCTTAATATATGATGCCTGATAATGTTCTTATGCAGAATTTAATAGTAATATTAATATAGACTGCAATATGTATGACACTGTAATAATGCCTTTCTATCACTAACTATTCATATGACAATTAAGTAAATCATATGATGGAGTCTATAATACCTTTCAATCTCACCGTCCAATTATGGAGGGAGAATACAAGGAAGCAAGAGCACTAGGCTCCTACAGGTACACCAACCTTGAGTGTGGGCCAAGAGGCCAAGTTGACGAGGTCCTTGGTGCTCTTGGGCTTGTTGGAGAGGGATAGACTTGAGGCAACTTGTGTGATTCTCCTTGAGCTCCATAATGGGGACAGGTGTAGGGAGTGAAAGGGTTGTTGAATTTTCATATAAACTGGGCAATATATAAAGAATGTTGAATATATGATCTATCATAGAATAATGGAAATGTCGAATAACCTATTGTGCAGGTTCTAGACCAAGCTTTTGTTGACCATAGTGTCCCTCTATTGTATTTACAATGCACTAAAATTGTGATTCTAGGTCAGAATATAAGAGGGTCCCATTACGGGACATTGCATGAGCTCACCAAGAACAATGGAATGCTCCCAACATATCTGGAAAGCTAGAGAAAAACTAGTCAATGCTTTTGATCACTGAGAGCCCAAACTGGGAGGGTGAGAGCATACGGTAGTAGGGGATCGTTAGTAATAATTTGCTGAAGTGCTGAATACAATAATGGGTGGCAAGCCAGCCCTTCCGCTTATCCAACAAGTGAATCAAGAAGCTTGGTGGTAAACCAGCCAAGAGAACCACACTCCCAAAACATGAATCACTCAACCGCAGTATTTCAGTGGGAGGACTGAACACACCAAACAAGCTCAACTCAACTCAACTGCTTATGCAGCGGGAGGATCATTACAATAAATATCACTCAACCGCTTATGCAGCAGGAGGACCATTACAAAGTTACAAACAGATATCACTCTACCGTTTATGCAGCGGGAGGACTGAGTAACAAATATCAAAATATAGGCGGCAAGCTAGCCTCTTCCACTTTCCAGTGGGAATTCTTACAATCCAAAAATGGTTAGTACTACTACTACTTAACCTTACAATATAAAATAGAGAGATAGAATAGAGAAGTAATGCTGTCCAATGTTGATAAATATCTTCAAACAGTTACTAACTCCCAAAAGATCCTTCAACATGAAATTATGAAATCCTAGGATCAATAACACGCAGACCAGCAGCTTCAAGAAACTAAGAAATGCTCAATTCTCTCTCCAAACTCACCAAGTCACCCCAAATCACACCCAATCAACTAACCTACTCACACTACGAAGGGCACACCCAAACACCAACTTCTGAAAATCTGTAATTTTATGACAGCAATCTGAAATGTACAACCAACAACACCCAGACACACTAAAATGCATAAAACTCACTCACTACTCACACCTAACATTCCCAAAGACTCCCAAATTGCTAATATATCAAGAATGACCAAATACGATTAGAAAAGCGACCTCCATATACCCCATTTACCACATCTTGTTTCCAAAATGCCCACACAAGAAAAATGCCTAGGCTGGGAAGTACGATTTGCAAAATAAAAATGATTACTCAAAGATTAGTGCTGAAACCTACGAGTGCCATTGCCTAGAAAATAGAAATCCATAGAGCAAATACCTAGAATGATAGAATCACCTGGCCAAGAGGTACAAGCAAAAGATGGTTTCAGCTCGTCCGCGACCAACAACAAGAAAACACTCCAATCCCACACAAAACACTCCACAATCTGCAAAACTCTCACTGACAGCACTGGAATTACAAGAACACAGCTAGGTACTATCTTCTAAGTACAAAACTGAGACTTAGCTAGGAAGCCACACTTTGAAGCTCAGATTTCAATCGCCAAATCGACAACATAACGATGCAATTTCATAAGATACCAAATGAGAGGTCAAGCATCTGTATTTATAGATTTTTCCCTCTGAAATTCAAATGTAATTGCTCCAAAATTCGCCCAAATCTCATTGCATTTCATTTCGCTATCACATGGCATCCAATTTACATTTCATTTCATTACCAAAGTGGGCGCCCAAGTTGTCTTTAATCAATAATTAGACAAGTTTGAACTTGCCTAAGTCCTCAAACAATAATTTAAGGCATTCTTCAAATTTCAACGCCTAACTTAGGAAAATAACAATATAGATGGCAGATAAATATTTTCCCCTAAGTTGCCCACAATACAAATAATCGGTAATAAAAATAATTAAATATTAAACCTTAGGATAAGGAATTAACATTTAATTAAATAACTTATAACTCCAATACTGATCAATACCAAAATCAAGGATGAAGTTGTACAATGAAGACCACTGAATTGTGTTGAGTCAGGACCTTGTCCGAGGCTGCTAAAAATAGAAATGCTCAACACAGCCACTTACTAAAAATAGTAAGTCAAGAAATACTGCTCCGAAAAACATGATCTTCGCACCCAGGGAAAGAGATTGGAAAGCTCAGTAGAACTGCATCATCCAAACAACGAAACCCTAACTTACTAAAAATAGTAAGTTCTCACTTCACCAAAGAATCAAATGCATGTAATGCCACCCTGGAGTTAATGGAAAACCCAGAAGGAAACCATAAGTAGAACTGAAGAATTCCATCCTGACAACCCTTAAAAAGCTCATGCAGAACTCCATAGAAGTTGGAAACCCTAATTCTCCTTTCCAAAAAGCCTATGGGTCTCCGAAATAGGCCAATGGACCACTGAATGCACATCACTGAGAAGGGGACATTACAGTCTGCCCTCCCCAAAATTGCTTGTCCTCAAGCAACTGAAAGGCTGGATGCATTAAAATTTCTTCATTTTCCCATGTAGCATCCTCAACTGGCAAATTCTTCCACTTGATCAAGTATTCCTTGATCGTCCTTTTCGTCAAAGAACGCTCTCTGACATCAAGGATAGCTTTAGGAATCAAAACTAACTCTCCCTCCTCATCAAGAGGAGGTAACTCTGCTGAAGCAACAACATATGTCCAAGTGCCTTCTTAAGGCGAGACACATGAAATACATTATGAATCCTGCTGCTCGCCGGAAGTTCCAACTCGTATGCCACTTCTCCAATCCTCCTGTTGACTTTGAAAGGCTCGTAGAAACGTGGCTTCAGTTTGTCAACTCCACTCTTCTTGAGAGTAGGCTGTCTATGAGGCTGGAGCCTCAAGTAGACCATATCGCCCACCACAAAGGCGCGGTCAATTCGCTGCTGATCAGCATACAAATTTTGCCGATTCCATGCATGTCGGAGATTGTCCCTCAAGGACCTCAAAATATCCCGACTTTGCTGCAACATATCCTTCACCTGAGGGGCTTTACTATCACCAAATATCAAATCAGTGAAGCTAGGAGCTTCATAACCATAGAGTGCCATGAAAGGAGACATTTTGATAGACATGTGGTAGAAAAAATTGTAGCAGTATTCCCCTAAGTGTAGCCATCTCACCAGAGCTCTCTGTTGCTCCGAGACACAATTCCTGAGATAGCTGAAATCAATGCCATGTAACATATCATGCCAAGGCAACTCTATAAAATCCACATCAGCAATTTCACTGCCAATCACGATCCTGGGCAATAGAAAAAAGACCATGCTCAACCATATGACATAACCCCAAGTGTCACTCCACATGACACCACGGAAAAAAAGATCATTTACTGTTATAACTCTGCAATCTGTCAACCTAGGAATGCCTCTATCATTACCAACTAAAAACATACCATGGACACTTAATCCCCAAGTGCCAAGGGAAGGACCTTGTCTACACCAACCAACCCATCTCATTGCAATCAACCAATCATCATCTGAAAGATTGCCAACTAACACCATGAAATAACTGCGGTGTCCCAAACTTCTCCAAGAGATAGTGGTGAATGATTGAACCATGCCCAGAGAATCTCTCATAACTGGTTTTAATAAAGATTGCAAGCGGTCAAAACCAAACTGCCCCAAGATTGAGGTTGCCATAAATGGTGTGAAAAATTTAAAATAACAGCAAACAATCAGAAATCTCACTGAATAAATATGAGTCATGAGAGTAGCTGAAAAGCCATCACAAATGAGAAAATCTCCTCTTCCAACCATCCTCAACCATGTACTATCCATCTGTTGAACTAGTAATGCATACAAACTCATCTGCATGCCAAGAACTATAGTCCCATGGGTGCGGTTTGGAAAGTGAACAACGGTACCAATACTGACAATTTTTCCATAGCTCCAATCCTGAATCAACAACTTATTGCTAGAAATTGCACCCGGATTCCAAATCCTATAATCAGCCCCTCTCTCATCACTAAAATCAGGAAAAACTTCATCATCCAACTCGAAGAGTAGATTGTCAAATGTCATATCAGCATCTACATCAAACAAGGGATTATCAATCAGCTGATTACTATCATAGCCCTCATGCTTTCCCCAAGCATTTTGCTGCTCCAAGCTCCTTATTTCAGATTTTATGGGACAATATGCAAGATTATACTCTTTCTTAATGCAATCAAGTTCCTCCAATACTTGCTCAACTTCTTCGGCTCTTTTCCTATTCTCTTGCTCCCAGAAGAGTTTATTGATAGCAATCTGAAACTCTACTGCTTTCAATTTAGACTTCGTTCCTTGGTATAAATCTATGGCCTTGTTAGCTACCTTAGAAGCCATATCTCTATCAAGGATCTCATGCAAGAATGTTACCTTGATTTCCTCTATAGTATTCTTCATATTTCGAAGATCAGCAAGGGAAACGTTACACTCCACTTGATCTCTTGGCACATTATGAAATAAACTTCCCACATACCCATGTGCATCATCCATTCTAGTCAAAACTTGTATTTCATTTTCAGTAGTTAATAAAACTTCCCTTCTCCAATTTTGATCAAAGGAAGGCGATGAACTGCTATCAAGGTCCCTTTCAACTGTAGTTCCATGGCTGCTACAATTCTCAGGTGTCTCTTCCCTTTCATCCTCACTAGTAAATTGAGAATTTGAATTATTGAAGTCATCGGTTCTCTACTCTAGATCAGCTTCATGCAAAAGAAAATCTGATTTATGCTCAAAAGAATTAATACCTTCAATGTTGTCTTCAACACATGACTCTTGAGATGAGGTAGCAACAACATTAGAGACAAAGGGAATAAGCTTGTTTTGAAAGTCAAACCAAAATCCTTCTGTCTCATTGAAGTGAAAGTAAGATTCATATGCAGGTTCAGTTGCTTCCATTTTCCAACAAGTGTCATGAACTATCTCTTTTCCGAGAACCTCCTTAACTGTCTCATCATCGTTTACAACACAATCTGTTTCTTGAGCCTCGTCTGGATCAAAGGGAAATTCATCCCATGTTGGATCCTCTTCATACTTAGTTTCTATTGTATCAGGATTCCAAATGCCAAAAGGCTCAAAACCAAACGCCAACTTAGACTTTGAATCTTCTCTTGGTTTCCACACCTTGCTATTCTCACCAAGAGAAATGCTAGAGCCAAGTGATGCTCCATCTTCTATCTCATACAATGGGTTATTAGATGTTATCCAATTTTGATCTAGGGTAGAAAGTGAATTGCTTCATATGGGTTAGTGAGTTATGAGTTGCTTATGAGTGAGTTGCTTAAATAGAAAGAGTTGTGTAGGTGCAAGTGTAGGTGTAAGTGTAGGTGGTGTTAAGGTAGGTAAGATGAGTATTGGTGGTTGTGCTTCCTTCCCTGCTTGTTTCCATCCCTTGTTCTTCGTTTCCTTCGTTCCCAGCTATGGTCAAAGATCTAAATCAGAATCATAATACTTGTCAACACTGATCCCATAGCTGTCCCAGCCCTCTTGTGTATCCCCATCATCACTTTCAGCGGTGTTGTGAGGGTCCAATTCACCAAGATGATTAACTTCATGCTCAAAATCAGCTTCATGTGAAGATAAGTCTGATTTCCTCTCAAGAATCAAATCATCTTCATTGGTTCTAACCTACATATCTGTATCATGCTCTTCATTCTTGAACTCATTGGTCTCAAGACCAACATTGACTGAATCTGAATTAGGCTTCAGAATCGTTGTTTTGTTCTTTCCACAAAACCAATCATCATTATTTCTTATTTCATGCAAGGGAGAGAGTATCTTGAGGCTTTGTCACACATTCTTCATATGTCAAGACAACCTTCCCATCCAAACGTTTGGATTTTGCAGCACTCATTGTGTATCCCTTTTCTTCTCTCCTCTTCTTATGATTCATAAACTGGTCAAGAGACAAAATATTTCTGATCTCCGTAGGGAATGATGCATACTCTGTGTAACAAGCCCGTATCTCATTAGCCACAAGGATTTCAACTTCAGGGGGTGGTGCTTCCCTTGGAAGGAAAACAGGCTGCAAGGGTCTTGACACCGAACCAACCGACGTTCCACCATTGTTACTGCGATGGTTGCGGGCATTTCCATTACCTCCTGGATTGTTAAAGGTGCTAACATTGTGATCATTGGTGTTTTGATTTTGATTATGACCTCCACTAGGACTTTGAGTCATAGTAGCTAGCAACTGGGACATCATGTTCATCATGGTGTCAAACTTCTTCTCAACTCTTTCCACAGCCACATTTGCATCATTCTGACCAAATATTCTCTCTGCCATTGAATCCACTGAATCTGCTGAATCAACTACTTTCTCTTTGTTTCTCAAAACCTCTGAAAAAGTTTCCTCTATTGGCACTGCAGGAATCTGACACTGCTGTCTTCTTTGTTCTCTGTTGTAGTAACGCACGTCTCTGTCACTCGTGGAGAACTCTGATCACTTTGAATTTCACAGGTTGGCAGGAAAACCCGCTCTGATACCATTGTAATATTCCCCTTAATTTTTTTGATTTTTCAATAGCAAGATCACAGTCACACCAATCACTCGTTAGGGTTAGAACAATGAAATCTAAACAACTGAAGGGAACCCTACACCTTTTGATCCCCGAGAGCCCAGACTGGGAGGGTGAGAGCATACGGTAGCAGGGGATCGTTAGTAATAATCTGCTGAAGTGCTGAATACAATAATGGGCGGCAAGCCAACCCCTTCCGCTTATCCAACGAGTGAATCAAGAAGCTTGGCGGTAAACCAACCAAGAGAACAACACGCCCAAAACATGAATCACTCAACCGCAATATTTCAACAGGAGGACTGAACACATCAAACAAGCTCAACTCAACCGCTTATGCAGCGGGAGGATTATTACAATAAATATCACTCAACTGCTTATGCAGTAGGAGGACCATTACAAACAGATATCACTCTACCGCTTATGCAGCAGGAGGATTGAGTAACAAATATCAAAATATAGGCGGCAAGCCAGCCTCTTCCACTTTCCAGTGGGAATGCTTACAATCCATAAATGGTTAGTAGTACTACTACTTAACCTTACAATATAAAATAGATAGATAGAATAGAGAAGTAATGCTGTCCAATGCTGATAAATATCTTCAAACAGTTACTAACTCCTAAAAGATCCTTCAACATGAAATTATGAAATCCTAGGATCAATAACACGCAGACCAGCAGCTTCAAGAAACTAAGAAATGCTCAATTCTCTCTCCAAACTCACCCAAGTCACCCCAAATCACACCCAATCAACTAACCTACTCACACTACGAAGGGCACACCCAAACACCAACTTCTGAAAATCTGTAATTTTATGATAGCAAGCTGAAATGCACAACCAGCAACAGCCAAACACACTAAAATGCATAAAACTCACTCACTACTCACACCTAACATCCCCAAAGACTCCCAAACTGCTAATATATCAAGAATGACCAATTACAATTAGAAAAGCGACCTCCATATACCCCATTTACCACATCTTGTTTCCAAAATGCCCACACAAGAAAAATGCCTAGGCTGGGAAGTACGATTTGCAAAATAAAAATGATTACTCAAAGATTAGTGCTGAAACCTACGAGTGCCATCGCCTAGAAAATAGAAATCCATAGAGCAAATACCTAGAATGATAGAATCGCCTGGCCAAGAGGTACAAGCAAAAGATGGTTTCAGCTCGTCCGCGACCAACAACAAGAAAACACTCCAATCCCACACAAAACACTCCACAATCTGCAAAACTCTCACTGATAGCACTGGAATTACAAGAGCACAGCTAGGTACTATCTTCCAAGTACGAAATTGAGACTTAGCTAGGAAGCCACACTTTGAAGCTTAGATTTCAATCGCCAAATCGACAACATAATGATGCAATTTCATAAGATACTAAATGAGAGGTCAAGCATTTGTATTTATAGATTTTTCCCTCTGAAATTCAAATGTAATTGCTCCAAAATTCGCCCAAATCTCATTGCATTTCATTTCGCTATCACATGGCGTCCACTTTGCATTTCATTTCATTACCAAGGTGGCCGCCCAAGTTGTATTTAATCAATAATTAGACAAGTTTGAACTTGCCTAAGTCGTCAAACAATAACTTAAGGCATTCTTTAAATTTCAACGCCTAACTTAGGAAAATAACAATATAGATGGCAGATAAATATTTTCCCCTAAGTTACCCACAATACAAATAATCAGTAATAAATATAATTAAATATTAAAGCTTAGGATAAGGAATTAATATTTAATTAAATAACTTATAACTCCAATACTGATCAATACCAAAATCAAGGATGAAGCTGTACAATGAAGACCACTGAACTGTGCTGAGTCAGGACCTTGTTTGAGGCTGCTAAAAATAGAAATGCTCAACACAACCACTTACTAAAACTAGTAAGTCAAGAAATACTGCTCCGAAAAACATGATCTTTGCACCCAGCTAAAGAGCTTGGAAAGCTCAGTAGAACTGCATCATCCAAACATCCAAACCCTAACTTACTAAAAATAGTAAGTTCTCACTTCACCAAAGAATCAAATGCATGTTATGCCACCCTGGAGTTCATGGAAAACCCAGAAGGAAACCATAAGCAGAACTGAAGAATACCCTCCTGACAACCCCTAATAAGCTCATGTAGAACTCCACAGAAGTTGGAAACCCTAATTCTCCTTTCCAAAAAGCATATGGGTCTCTGGTATAGGCCAATGGACTACTGAATGCACATCACTGAGAAGGGGACATTACACAAAACAAGATGGCATAAAAATGGAGACATTACACCAGATTTGTGCAGAATGTTCCCTCTAAGATTCTATGGGGTTTTCCATAGGGAAGATAGTAACTTTGTTTTCCATTTCATGATGGCTTTTTCCTTTCATGTATTCCTGATAACGAACATCATCAACTGCCATATCACTGATGACTAAGAATGGGTATTTGGCCCTATTTTTTATGAATCTTGTTAAACTTTTCTTGGTCACTATCTGAGCAAGTTGCAGCCTTTCTAACTGCATCTAATTTTCTTGGGTGTATAAATCACAGGGACCACAGGGATGAAAATACTTTTGGCAGCATTTGGTGTCAAAATTAATTAATCCTTTTTTGTGAATTAGAATGGACCTTCAATCTTTGCAACTTCTGGAACTCATTAAATTTTAATTTCAAGTCTTAAACCTCATGAAGTAGGCAACAATCTTAATAAGCTGAAGATCCATAGTTTCTTCCTAAGAATTTTCACCTCTCAGAACCCTAGTTCTTGGTCTTTAATGTCCAATGTATATGAATTTTTTCATCTTTGTATTCTGAGCTTTCTCTGTGCCCATGCCAATGGTTGAAGTCTTTGTATTCTACATGGCATGTGTTTTAAAGTTCTTTTTAAATTTTTGATGACAGTGTAAGTCAGGGTTTTGAAAGTGCCCAGAACCTTGTACAAAATCATAGAGAAAGCAACATGATAGCTTAGAACAAAGACCAACAACAAACAGGTCTGCAAATTGAACCAGGCACATAGAACCAGAAAAACAGTCAGCAGAGAACTAGCTGATTGTCAACCAACAATCATTTCTAGATCAAGATCATACAGGCTTGCGAACCAAACCGAGTCACACAGAACCAGGGAACAGATAGTATAAATCTAGTTGATAATCAGCCCACAATCATTTCCGTCGAACTTTCTTTTAAAATTTATCTTTTCTGTTTGTAACAATTGTCCATTCATTCCAATAGTCTTCATTGAAAATATGCTTGGGGTACTCTCAATCTCACCTACTGGAATGCCTAAATTAGATCCCTCCTAGACCTTGAAAATCTATTGAACAGGCCTCGTTTACGCTTTTTTGATTTTCGAGGCAAAGCAGGAGTTCTTGGTGAAATCTTCTCACTTCCTGCAGGATGAATATCAAAAGGCAAAAAACATGCTCCACCTTAGTGCTATTGAATAGCTCAGTTCCTGACAACAGTTGAAGCTCATGAATATCAGGATTGGACTGCATAACAGGATCGACAAGATTGACTGAAGAATGGGTAGAATCCACAAGCTCCACTGCAGAAGGGATAGAAACAGATTGCTTCTTTTTCCCCCCATACTACCCCTCTACTACCATACGATGAGAGAATCTTCCCTCATCTTTGGGTGAGATTACTTATTCCAAGAACTCTGAGAACATCGTTTTGGTGTCCGAAACAATCTCTTGGTCAGGCAAGTAATCTATTTGTGGATCCATGGCTGATTCATTTTTCTGATTTGGCTGTCCTTGACTAAAGTGAACAAAGTTAACTAATTCTTCCTGTTATTCTTGCATTGACATGACCGTTGACTCCTTTTGCATCTGATTGCCCTCCTTATTTGTCAGGATGATATCTCCTTTGTCACCTTGAATATAGCCTATCTTTTGTTCCTTGCTACTTTTCACAGAGGAATTGGTTCTATACCCAACTTTCAGGCAATATTGACAGAACCAAGGGCAGTTCTCATGTTCAATGGCTCGAGTCCTGCCCCTATATTTGATGAAAGCTTGATTGAGGTCAGTAACTCCCAAGCACCATTGCATAAACACAAAAACAAGCATATAATAACCTTTTCGTAGACTTCATGACTGGATCAAAGGCAATGAGATGCCTAAACGACTTCGTAATCCTTGTCATAAGTTCTTTCCAAAAATCAAGTGATAGTTTAGGTAGTCCAACCCAAATGGGGAGAAGGTTTATATTCTCTTTACTTGGATCAAAACCTTGCTTCCTGTCATGCCCCCACCCTGAAAGAAGAATGAAAAGGGAATCAATACTCAGAAGATCATCTTATTAATAAGACTTAACAATTTTTTGTAGGAACTAATGTTTCAGGCAATAGACGTCTTCATAAAGCAGCAATGGAAGGCTAGCATTATAAGTTGCATTGATGCATTCACTTGAGAGATACAGCAATCCATATACAGATGCAGCGAATAGTAATACACACATTAATATGGGCTATTAATCCATGATTAAAGGCGATAACAACAGCAGTTAGAGGCGATAACAACAGCAGCTAATTAGTCAAAAGGTAAAGACATTGTACTAAAGGTCGCCACCCCTGCAAGGAAGATGCCGTTTGGGAGAGACATAACCTTCCGTCCACATTAAGGAGTTATATGTGCAGCACATCATCCATTCAAGGAAGCATTGAAGAAGAGGAATTCTCATAGATACATAAACCTGAGCAAGCAGCATCAAACCAATCAACTTAAGCACATATCGAAAGGATCAAGAAGTTAGCATTCAAGAGGAAAATCGTATCAGATCAAATCTGCCTGATTTGCAACAGCGGACCAAAATCATATACCCTGCAATAATCTTATATTTTACTAGTATAGTGGTTTGAAATGAAATAGTGGAATCGACACCCAAGTCATATAATTGTTTGTGTGATAAATTGAAATACATACTCTATATTATTAATCTATTTATAACCCGTCAAGCAATCATGTAGAGAAGAGAAGGAAATGCAAGAGAGGGAAAACTGATACGAGATCACCATCTAAGTAGGCCACCCCATGATGGATGACTAATGGGTTTGCCACATATGGGTCGAGGGGGTATAAAGTGTGCTCTTGGGCTGAGATAGGAGGATTTTCTGGCACCCTATTGATTTCCTCTCCAACATCTACGATGATTGATTGATGTAGAAGTCATAATCATAAGCAGGTGAATAAGGTGACATGAATAGGAAGGGCAGGGATGAGCATTCCTACTAGGTAGGCCACCCCATGATGGGTGACTGACTTGTCTACCACATGTGGGCCAAGGGGGTATAAAGTCTGCTCTTGGGCTTAGTTTGAGGATTTCTTTGGGCCAACCTGTCATGCTCCCTCATCCTAACCCTATTATGGCTGAATATTAATAATGAATAGATGTGACATGACTTACCTAATGGATTGTGATGATTATTAATATATACATATTTGTACTTATATGCGTAATCCGTAAGCCTTGTAGAAAATTAGTTTGATGAATTATATATGTATTCAATATTGCAGGACCTACACCAGGATTTATCTTGCTTAAAGCATTTTAATTGGTAAAGTTATAACCCTAATTACTTTACACTTCTTATTTTAGTGCAATTTTTGATTCTAGGGCAAGATTCAGGAAAATCCCAAAAGGGGACATTACACTTTTGTTTCCCAAAAAGCCCTACTTTACCAAGTATCAATGGTCCTCCCATCATAATTCTAGCACAATCTTCTTGATTAGAAAAGAAATGCCTTTTAACATGTTAAAGGCCAAGTTACCGATTCGAGTACGGGTATGGATACAGAATCGCAGATTCGGCAATTTTTTTTTTCCTTGGGTACGGGTATGTCCATATATATATATATATATGTTAGAGTTATCTTTTATTAGCTAATAATTATCTATTTAATTATTCGTCTGTTATACTCTATACTTAAGCTAAATTTAGGAATCTTATAATTCTTTAGGGTTTTCACCTTTAGGGTTTTGAGTATCCTTTTATAAGGATTCTCTCTTTGTAATTTCATAACAATTTGTAATTATTGAATTGTATTCTTGTTGTATAATCAATATGACTCTTCTTTTCTGGATCTTTGAATTCTGGCCTCCATAGCTTTTTTGCTTCTCTCCTTCTGTGATAGGTTTGCATGCAGGTGATCCTTGGGAGCTGTAGAGATGATTTTTTCTCAACTCCTATATGGTATCAGAGCTCCAGATTTGCATGTCGTTGTTCTCTTCATGAGAGATTTTGGGCCTTGTTCTTCAAGTCTGTGTATTAGGGGGTTTGTGCAGTTGCTTTTTTCCATTTCTGGGGGTAGCTGATTTTTTGGTACATTTTAGTGCCAAAAGGACCTCACGGTTGAATTCAGGAGGCCGATTCCACGAATTTTGATATAAAATTTGATATATTTTGGTGTTAGGTGTTCGAGAGGCAAAAATATTTTAGGCCCCAGGTCGTACGACCTCAGGGCACACAGATCGAGGCAGATTTTTTTAATGGGGGTTCGAATTTTTTTGTAAACAAAAATTTGGCTTTGATTTAAAAAAAAAAAAATCGACAAAAAGGCAGGAGGCGACATTTTTTAAAGAGGGGGAGTGGATTTAAAAAAAAAAAAAAGTGGGGCGATTGATTTAGGGTACTCGCAAGTATCTGCTTACGCAGGCCTATGGGTCTCGTACCCACCGTGGTAGGTGGTACAGGCCTTGTCCCCTGCCTTGCCGGCGTTTGTAGACCGGTTGCCGCCCCTCTCAGTTGTCTCCTGCCCACCTTGGTCCCTCTGCCCGACCCACGTGACCTCTGCCTGGATTTGCCTCGGGATCTACGCTCCGCCCTGGGATTTGCATCCTCCGGCAGCTGACTTTTGTTTCCGACCGCCGCCTCCTTTTTCTGGTGGCTGGCTCAGTTTCTCGACCGACACCCCTGTTTTTCGACACCGGATTTTTTTGCAAGTGACCGGATTTTTTTTTCAATGGATTTGACCGGATTTTTCCAGGCAGATTGTGTTTTTTGGTGGTGATGGCCATACGGCCATCAAATTTAGGTCTGTCAACTGTTGACGTCAGCATTGTGTAGGCAGTCTTCAGGCCCCTTCTGGGCCCATCCGGAGTCTCTTTAGTCTTTTGGCCATATCTTGGGTACACGGAGGCGTTTTTCGACAAACCTTTTATCGTCGGAAAGCTCTTTCTGAGCTCTATCCAAATCTGGAGGTTTGAATTTTTTATTTTGCTTTTTTGATGGTGTTTTTTGCTATCAAAGCTAGAGGTTCATTTTTGCACTCCGGGAGACATAACTTGAGCATCTGAACTCTGTTTTTCGAAAACTTTATATTGTTGGAAAACTTGTCCTGTTTACTTTCCAACCATATGAGTTATCTTTTCAGATTTTGCTCCAGGAACATTTTATTCAGTTTTTTTCTTTTCAGCACTCTGGTGAATATCTTGGATGTTTCAGGTCCTAGGATCTCTTTCTTTGAGTAGGATGTCTTGTCTTTGGCTGTTTTTTTTCTATTTCCAGTCTTCTGTCTCTTCTGATCATTGTAGACATTTTTTTGTAAGCATTTTACTTATACAAACACACTGAGATAAAGTGCCACAATGCATTGTCTACTTGGGATCTTGCACATCTTGTGCCTTATTGTACATGCACTACATTATAAAGTGCCATGGGGGGGTTGATGTTTGCCTTTGTTTGCCATCTACCTTTGTCACGTGAGTGTTCCTTCCACGACATTAGCCTCATGATGTGTGTCAAGTGAGTGTTCCTTCCACGACACTGTACTTTCTCTGCACCTTTAATGTTCCTGGTTCTTCATCATGCAGTTCTTGTTGGCCATCCTTTTCAGTGTACCTGTCATCTCTCCCTTGTCAACATTATGGGGGGGTTTCTCTTGTTGTTCTAATGCTTCTTTGGTTTGATTGATCAACTCTTCAGGCTTTGATGTTTTATGCCATCTGTATCTTCGAGTTCAGTTGTTTGCCTTTGTTTGCCATCTGATTCGAGTAGTGTCATTTGAGGGCACTCATGCAGATCACAACCTTCTCTATCTGGTCATGTTCTATTTCAGTGGAGATTCTTCAGATCAATAGTTACTCTTCGACAGTGTTTGCAGCTATTTCATGCTTCAGTGGTGTTCTTCATGATCTTCCTTTGTTCCTGTTTTCTAGGACATTCTCTTGTTTGGAGGCTTCTTCAGACCTTCACTAGTATTCATCTCTTTTTGGAGTAGAGTTTTTTTCCCATGTGGTTTTCTCTATTTCTCCGCCTTACAGAGACTCTTTTGTACTTGGGTACCTCATCAGGCCTAGTTGCCGAGACCCATTGTTACTTTCACGCATTTTTGTTTACATGCTTTTTTAGTCCTTAGTTGTTTTTTAGCTACTCCCTAAGTTCATCTAAGGGGGGGTGTTAGAGTTATCTTTTATTAGCTAATAATTATTTATTTAATTATTAGTCTATTATACTCTATACTTAAGCTAAGCTTAGGAATCTTATAATTCTTTAGGGTTTTCACCTTTAGGGTTTCGAGTATCCTTTTATAAGGATTCTCTCTTTGTAATTTCATAACAATTTGTAATTATTGAATTGCATTCTTGTTGCACAATCAATATGACTCCTCTTTTCTGGATCTTTGAATTCTGGCCTCCATAGCTTTTTTGCTTCTCCTTCTGTGACAAGTTTGCATGCAGGTGATCCTTGGGAGTTGTAGAGTTGATTTTTCCTCAACTCCTATATATATATATATTATTATTAGTTTTTTATATATATACACATTATATATATGTTCAAACATCAAAATTATAAAATATAACTATATAAACTACAATACCATTATTGATTATTACAATGATACAATCCATACAAATATACAAAACTTTCCCATACATAAATGATAAATGACAAATCCATAATTGCCAATGAATGTTCATATATCGTAAATACTAAATGTAATATCATATTCATAATTTGCAAAAAAGATAATATTCAAGTTTCAAAATGTCATTAATGGAAAATAGAAAGTAGTTGAAATGCAAGATGCATCTAAATCTGATTTTTGCCACCTTTTGCTGCCCATGCTAAATAAAAAACTAAGCTTGCAATTTATGCCAATATGAGTTTTATTTGCTATTGAGTCCCATGACATTCTAGTCACTGAAAAATTACTTTGATATGCCTTCAATTTGTTGCTAATATTGATGTACACCCTTGCTGGTTGAAATGACAAATGAAACTCAAACTTCAAATTGACCTCTAGGTACCAAAAGCGCCGAAGCTAGTAGATTCAAGGTACATGCCAAATCAAAAGTCACCCCTTTATGCAAATTCCAAATTCGTAATACATAATTTCTAGGCAAATAAGATAATAGATGTGGACACCAAAAGAGGTTACACAACTGCAGGTTGAAGGAACAGACTAGGTGCCAAAATTGCAAAAAAGACCTAGGACCCATAGAGGACCCAGCCGTTTGGGAGGAACCTGGGGGGAATCCTTGAAGGACCAGGCTTGAACCAGGACCTGAATCCAAGCTTGCTCAGGAAAATCCGATATCTTAGGTTAAAGGTATCCACTCGGCCCTTTGGTCTCTACTTTATTTCCAACCACCTTCTAAATGCATCAATATTTGGTTTTGTTCGAATAAACTTTTGCCCACCTTCTAAATGCATCAATATTTGGTTTTGTTCCAATAAGCTTTCCAATTAGAGTATTTTCTATTATGTGAGAAACCTATCCACAACATGGTTAAGAACAATTAAATAGAAGACCATTTGATTCATACATTGGTTCTAGAAAAATGATTTTTGGCGGCCTAGATAAGTCCTATCCAAAACCCTATCAGCCCACGTATGAGAGAAATGAATATTAGTATTATTTGCCCTACTTGACCTCAAAACATAGACATTTTGACCTATTCCTAGGTCACCTAGTATGAGAGTATCCTGTCCAACCTCAACCTCGTCCTCTTTAAGATTTGCTCTATCATTGTTTAGCTCCTTTCCCTCTCGAACAAACACATCACACAAACTCTTGCTAGAAGAAAAGTAGCACCAATAGGGAGGGATATGATATTTATACTGTAGCCCTAGCCATAAACTAGGGGAAAAGTGCTTGACTACATAATGCCTCTTGCTAGGACCACAACTCTTGACAAAAGCCAAATGATTTGAAAAATCCCTTTTGGATTTAGGAGCAAGTAGATTTGCAGAGGATTCATCTGCCCCAAGATGGGCCCCATGCCATAAACCTATCAATTTTACTTTTTTCTCCTTTTTTGGAGATTGAAAACTATCGTCCTTCGCTTCCCTATTAGCATCATCATGGTCCTCATCAACAATCGCCTCCACTCTTGACTTGGTGCTTTTCTTGCCTGAAGGCCAGTGCTTTTCTGGCTTGAATCCATCATTTTAATGTATTATATGCATGTTATATGGATATCTAAACTTACTCTCTATTTTTAGACTAATACGTATGTTTGTGATTTTTTTAACCAAAATGTACCCCAGCCCAATTTTTTTGTCATACTGGCATTACCCAAAGCCCTATCCATGGACCTGAGTTTAAACTTGAAATCATTAATGTAGCTTTTTCTTAGACTGCAATCTTCACACAATAAGCCATTCGTTTGCCTTCTTTCCATTATCGTTGATATCTTATTTAATTGTAGCTTTAAGCTCTATGTAGTATGGATTTTCCACTTTCTCACTCACCACTTACTGTATTTGCTTTCTTGCTTGAAGATGTATACTAAGATTGGCAGCCTAATCTGTTCCTTTATTTTAGTTCTTTGAATATATGATTAATATGGTCTTGTATATCAGTATTAGTGAGCTTAGTTGTTTCATCAAGCAATTTGTTTGGATGCTAGTTTTGAATTTATATATTCTCAATGGCTTCAATCACTACTTGTGAGTCTCCTACGTCCAGTGACTGTATTTCTTTCTTCTTATTTTAATTTCTATACAACAATGGTACCTTAGAATTCCACTCTATTAGTGGTGGTTGAACTTGAGTTCATTAGCTTTAGAAAAAAATACTATCTTCCCTTTACTATCGTTACAAAGATCATGAATCCCTTTTGGGCATGGATTAGCACATTAAGCTCCATCAAATGGAGCTTAAGTCATCCATTTGGACCATCAAATGGATTTACCTTAAAAATACACAGATATACGTCCCAATACCCTAGCTTTGCGTAGTTGTCCTCACTGTTGTTGCAAAGACATGGAGATGGCAGGGG
Organism: Cryptomeria japonica; assembly: GCF_030272615.1. NCBI lineage: Eukaryota > Viridiplantae > Streptophyta > Pinopsida > Cupressales > Cupressaceae > Cryptomeria > Cryptomeria japonica. Next base: position 420,376,084 of record NC_081405.1, on the reverse strand, counting down.
ATGCCCTTTAGCTGCCCCTTGTCCTCTAGAGAAATTGAGGACATGTCCCAAAACATATGGGGACATATTCCCTTTAAAAAAATGTTTTAAATATTGTGTCTTTTTCCAAAAAAGCTAAGATGCCGGATTAGAATTGGGTGTGAGTACATGGGTAAGGTATGCTAGTAAAATAATTTTTTTTGGGGGGCTGGTTATGTTTTGGGTATTTGTTAAAAACATATAAAATCATAAATATATACATATTTGCAGCTAAAAGTAGGAATTGAGTTTAGAATACCACATATCATGCATATACTAAACAAAAATACCATAAATATTACAAAGTTGAAATACAATATACTAATTCAATATTAAAAGTAAACAATAAAATTAGTAAATCGTATGGGTCTTCATCAAGAACAACATAATTATCATTGACATTAGTTGATGTAGGTAGGTTGAAAGTACCATAGGTAATCTCACTGCCACTCACAATACAAATATATGTTGGCTATCTATGTAAGAACCCTTTCACATTCTGCCCCAAAAATTCAGTTGGATTGATTTGACATTTTGTCGAACACGTGGCGTCTAAAATTCTGATTTCTTCCCTAATTTCTGATTTTCTGATTTTTTATTTTCAGACTGATCAGACACTTATAACAGCCAATACATAATATCAAAACACATCACATTATTATGCCAAATGGTTCATCCAATATCAGAGATGAAATGCAACATGAGATACACAATAAATGAACAACAATGCACACAAGTCTGAAATTCGGAATATAACTCTGCTGTCATAAATTAGAATATAGAAGTCTGAAAGTACATCCAAACATGGGCAAAACATGACAATCATGCCCAGAAATGCTGCAGTCCCAAATCAGATTAAATTCCTAGAGTTTATACATACCAAATCATGGCAAATTGAAGGAAATTTTAAGTAATCTCTAGGGGGATTACTTGAAAGATTATATTGAGATTCCTAGTGGGAACTCAATATTAGGTTGGAATTGGAAGATATTAGATCAAACCCCTCTTTCAGAAGCAGAAAAATCAGAGCTTAGGAATATTTTAGCAGGAAGGAAAATTACTATTAAGCTAAGTTGATCTTGGGATTTTTCGGGCGATTCCGGGTACGAGACGTACCGGAATCAGATTCTGAAACGAATCTCCCGTGGGTACATCCAGGGTTCGCGTTTTTTGATCTTTTTGATATTGAAAACTGAATTTAAATTAGTATGTTATGCTTCAAAATTTGAGATTTGTAATGGTTTTGTTTAGCATATGTATTGGTATATGACATTCTAAACTCTCTCTCTCTCTCTCTCTCTCTATATATATATATATATATATATATATATATATATATGTACACACACACACACACACACACACATATATAGATATGTGTATATGTATTTATATGTGTGTGTGTATATATAAGGTATGTATGTATGTATATATATTTATATATACATATACATACATACATACATATATTATTTTTGTATGAATGTACCGAAAACGTACCCAACTCCCAAAATAATTTATGCTGTACCGACGCTTCGTACCCATTCCCATTCCCGTACCCGATTTGGCAACTTAGCTATTAAGGAAGGAGCAGATAGGATAGTTGGGACATGATCAAAATCAGGTGATTATAGCATTAAAGAAGGATACGAGGAATTGATTAAATCACAGCACTGGGAAAAGTCAGACATCCCTATTCAGCTTTGTTGGGATAAAGTTTGTTTACCAATAGCTGGTATGTTTTTATGGGCAGCAATGCAAAATCGAATTTTAACTGCGGACTGGTTCAAGAAAATAGGATTTGCAGGACCTTCCAGATGTGTTCTATGTGAATCAGATGAGGAAACAGTGAATCATCTCCTTATGGGGTGTCCTTACACATCAGATGGTTGGGATTGGCTATGTAGGAAGTTATAGTGGAGGTCAGCCCTGTCAAATGATCTAATGATCAATATGAAGAGCTGGCCTGTTATTCAAAAAAATAGTCTTTTCAAGGATATCTGGAAGATTGCCCCCTCCATCTTAGTATGGGAGATTTGGAAGGAGAGGAACATAAGGACTTTTCAAAATAAGGGAATGGAAACACACAATCTTTGTAATAAGATAGAAGCTTCAATAGTAGAAACCACAAATAATAGAATCAGGAACAAAAATCTAAAAGATTGTATTTTCTTGACATGGGACGGCAAAATTAGGAAGGATTGGTTTGGATTGATAGTGGCTCCACATTATGGGAAAGGAGGTAAAGAGAGCAAACAGTTAAATAGAGAATTGTTAGTGGACAAAACCAGAATATGGATGGTTCAAATTAAATTTTGATGGAGCTTCCAGAGGCAATCCAGGTTTAGCAGGTATTGGTAGTGTAGACGTATCAAAAGCATCCCTCGTTCTTGCATTTGTCATCCCTAAACCACTTTGCTTAGTGATCTAAGAGCAAAGGCATTGGTTTGAGAGACCTTGTGAGATAGAGAACCATGGAACCAACCTTGGGAAGTTGAGTCATCCTTCATGACTCCATAGCTTGCACCAAGAAGTCCTGTGGGTGTGTGGACAAGCCTCTTGGAGCTCCATTTTTCACATTTTGAGTTTCATAGCCCCGCTTTTCCTGCATACAGGTAGCATCATACATCTCTAGGATGGATCTATTTGTGCAAAAATTGCCAAACCAATAAGAAAGGAGACCAATAACAAGGCAGAAATGGAGGCCCTGATTTCAGGACTATTGATGAGTATAGATTTGGGAATTAATAAAATAGCCATAGAGGGAGATTCTCAGTTTCTAATTAATGCATTAAGGACAAAAGTAACTCCAAATTGGAAATTAAATTCCAGATTAGGTAGAGCTATTCAATTGTTAGATTTATTTGAAGAATATACTATAAACCATATATATGCAGAGAAGAAAACTTAGAGGCTGATAGATTAGCTAATCTTGGTGCAGATGGAGTCTTCATTGAGAAGATAGGTAGCTACGATTTTAACCCTTTGATGGGGGCTATAAAATTATATTATCATTCCGATCTTAGCCAAGATAGAGAGATAAAGAAACTTTCTAACTATTTTAAATTATAAAGCTTTACCTTATATTTATATGTTGGTTTTCTAATTTTAGGGAGCGCTTAGTTCTATCCACCACGTTAGAATCTTAATTAAATAGTGGGCCGAGGATTTCAAGGCACAGTAAGATGTTTATTTGGAGGTTAAATACTAATTATTACCAACATTAATTTTGGATGTTCGCACACGCTAAACCATGTGTTACAACCCGGCTTTATCGATTTCATCTATTAATGATTTTTGTGGAGAAATTTTCTAAATCTTCGATTTCCATTGTTATGGTCTAGAGTGGTTAGAACAGGTTCTAGTGCAAAAATGGAGTCGAACTTGACATTGATCTCGACTAGTGACAGTAGATTGATGGCTTTTAGGGGAGAAGTTAAGGTCGAAAGATGGGAAATTGTTTTAAAGGATTTGGATGATTTTTCTCGTAGGGCTATTCAAGGGATACTGGGCGAAGAACATCTAAATAATGAGTTTAGGTGTCGGGTTAATTGCGACATACTGACTACATTTGCAGCCATTCTCCTCACGATAGGGGTGGACAAGGGAGAGGTAATTCAGTTGTGTAAGACCATCTTCAGAGAGGAATTTCTGGGAAATTTAGAGATTGCAGTGGGTAGTGTGGATGATAAGTTAAGAATTCCATTTCCAGAAGATTATGGTATTAATGCTGGCTCAGGCGGGATTCAGAGTGATGGTAGGATCATTTTTAAACGTTCGTTGCTAGTCATTAGGGATAGAAGTGCCTTTAATCAACGCCGGGGAGGCATTGAGAGGAATACAAATTTTCTCTTTAAATGGCTACATTGAAAGGAGACTCCTAACAGTAATTGGTGGGTCGAGTACTTAAAGATGGAAGGCTTTGAGGCCCCAGAGGATATGCCAGAAATACCGATGGAAAGGATCCAAGTACTTCCACCAATAATCATCAAGGCGGGAAGAGCTAAAAGGAAATTAAAGGATGAAAGTAGCGCATATGGTAGTAATCGGTCTCCAAATACTGGGGAAACAAGATCCTCTACTCCTGGGTTGCCAGCTATGGATTGTGACTTCGTCGACTGTAGTATCTTGGAGGAGTAAGCCAGTTAGAATGCATGTTATAGACCTTATTTTTGATATGTATTAAGCAGTCTAAGGATGTATAGGTTATAAATGGAATTCTCTGTCGTGTTTAGTTATAGACATATATGTGTTATCTTAAGTAATAGTTAGATACTTCTCTTTTAAGACATAGCAGGGTTATTTCTGCAGGCAGTTTTATGATCAACATAACAATAGAACACATATATTGGTTATACTTAGTGAATTTTAATGTTATGGGTTATGTTAGCGTATTTTGGTGATATATTGACTAGATAAGTTTAGGACCTACATAGATTTCTCAGCTGGTTATGGGCTTTTTTCTTTTTGGAAGTATGGTCGTTTCTGGAAAATGTTTTAATCTTGGTATAGGCTTTGACAGTATTGGTATTTATTTATCGGTTGCTGAGTGATTCTAACACATAATAATTATATACGTGAATATATATATATATATATATAGGGTTTATGTCTCCCTCTCTTTCTTTGGTTCGTGTTGCTCATTCATATACATTAATAGGTATAATCATGTATATAGATGCTATATTTCACATATATAGCTGTATATATGCTGGTATTATTGAGTCAGTTTATCTCAGATGGCTTGTTCTAGTTTGCATCTGGGGTGATGATTAGTAGTAAGGTGGATTCAAGCCCAGGTGTGTTATCTTTCCTGTTGACTTCTTTTCTCTCATATTTGAAGTGTTCATTATGGGTATCTTTTAATTTTAGGCTGACGCATTCTATTATTTTTGTGATTATCCGTGTAAGGCTCTTAAATTGGTTAATCAATTCTGTGATTGATTTAGAAAGGAAATATTTTGTTTCAACAAGATGGGTAAATACTTTAGGTATGATTAAAAGTATTTTGAAAAGGGGTAATTTTTTGCTTACCTCTGCTTGTAAGAAGATATGTGATCTATTACTTCTAAATGCTCTTGTTTCAAGTTTCAATTCACTCTAGAATTATATAAGTTTTTTGGATAAAGTATAGCTTAAGTGGTTATGTCAATCCTTTATGCATTTCCTTAGAATACTCAGAAGCATATAATGCCAACTTATGAATTAGGAAATAGATCGCATGTTCAAGTCTGAGTCAAGTAGGACCATGGAGCTATTGAGGACTATTTCTTAGACTAGGTTGATTACTAACAAGCTGGCAAATCATTGAGTTTTTAGTGATTCACAGAACTTCAGGGCTGGTGATCTTGCTTGGTAAAGGATGGTATGCATATTTTAGAGTAAGGATATGATCCAATGTGGCAGAATAGTTATTGTAGCAACAAATATATGACAAGGAAGCTAGAGTAGTTGTATCGGATGTTTGAAGTCCAGAAGAGCATGTAAAAAAGATTGCTTCTTTGAAGATTGTATTGTTCTCAATGGTAGATAGCCAATGGTTCTCTTTGAAGTTTGTATTGTAATTAATGGCAGATAGCCAATGGATGTAATTCTGTTATTGTAACCAGGAGTTTATTCCTTGGGCAAGACCGGAGGTTTTCTTACCCAGTTTTTTCCTACCAGTGCCCACATTGAACCGAGAATGTAAAAAAAATTAAAATTAATAAAATAATCCGGCCATGACCTATTACCTATCCAAAAAAAAAATCATGGCAAATTGAACAACAAATGATGAAACCGTCCTTCTAGGAGTGGCACCAAGTTTAGGGGCATGAAACCTTAATGCAAAGTGAACACATGAAATGATAATTGATTGTTCTTTTAACAAAGGAGAGGAATACTCCTTATATAAACAATTACAAAAGATCTTTCCATAATGGAATCGATCGAGAACTAAAGACATAATGAAAGATTTTAAACACTAACTAATTGACTTACAGAATAAAAAGTTACTAACTAAATGACTTAAATGACTTTTATAAGCTAAATATTACATATTACTTTAATACCCTCCCTTAATGGTCATTCTACTAACTACCATGTAGAAGACTTGTCATGATTGGTTGGTCTTTTGGCCAAGGATGCATAGAAGGCTGACCCCTTCTCCTTTGAATGCTTTGTGAAATGAGCCTGCTGTTGAGACCCTTCCTGGTTGGATTTTTGATAAGCCAACTGCTTTCTGTAAAACTTATTCATATGACCAAGTTTACCACAATAGTGACACCCTCCCTCTATCCAGAGGTACGAAAAACAAGATAAAAAATAGCCTCTCAAATACCTTCGATTTTATTTGATAAAAAAATCAGAAAAAAAATCTAAAACCCACGATTTGTTTTTAAAAAAAATCGTGCAAAATTTTTGAATACCCACAATTTTCTGGAAAATCTCTCTAAACCTTCACAGTTATGAAAATTGTCAAAAAAACTAGGTCAAATACCATCCACTGCTTTGGAGAAAAACAAAGAAGTGCAAAAACTCAGTACTTTTGCAGAAATGCTATTTGTCCTAGAAACTCTAGGCATGGTCCCAAAACACCGTAAAAATTGATGCCCATGATTTTGATGAAAAAATTGTTCAAAAAATTCTTGCTGAAGCAAACCCAGGCTTGATTAAAAATCAGAAAAATTGCAAAACTGAACAGCAAGAAATTATGATTTTATAAAAATCGTTAAATTTTTTTTGTTGAAGACAAAAAGCCATGATTTTTTCCAAAAACCATCAAAAAGTTGCTGCAAAATAGCACCACAATTTTGCCACTAAAAAAGAACCCATGACCTTGCTGAGCAACCCTCGACCAGAAAACTCTAACCAAAAAAACACAATTTTTTATCAAAAAATTGTTCAAAAACATTGCTGGTAGAAACCCTCAATCTCCAACAAAAGAAACCACAAATTTTATTCTATAAAATATCTGCCAAAAAACCCCATGATTTTTGTTTTTAAAAAACCAATAAAAGAACTTCTAGAAATTTCCTACATTTTTTTAGTAAAAAATTCAACAAAAAAAGAACCTATGCTTTGATACCATGAAATGATAATTGATTGTTCTTTTAACAAAGGAGAGGAATACTCCTTATATAAGCAATTACAAAAGATCTTTTCATAATGGAAACAACCAGGAACTAAAGATAAAATAAAAAGATCCTAAATAGTAACTAACAGACTTACATAATAGAAAGTTACGCACTAAACGACTTAATGATCTTTAGAAGATAAATATTACAATATTACTTTAATAACACAAACCACCAAGAATGCTGCTTAGATCTGCTCCAAAGGCTGTTATGAATTAGGGTTAAAGAAACCCTGGAGAATTAAGAAATTACCTTCAAAAATGCCAAATTGCTCCTCTCAAGTGGGCGCTCCATTTAGGGCAATGCCCAATGTAGGATGAACATCAAAATGCCTCCAATGGAATGCGATCCAGCCCTATATGATGATATCTATCAAACCTTAGGCCAATGCTTATTAAGATATGATAATAACCCTTTCAAAAGTGCAGCAATCCTTCTTCAAAAATGGCAGTCCTCCACAAATGCCACGGGCTGGGATATCGCAAAATAAATGTAGATTTTTCACACAGATCCAACAAGTCATAAACCTGCAGCAACCTTTATATTTCTTTTTCCTTGCCAAAATGATGACAAAATGATGACAAATGATGAGCAATAAAACCCTAGGCGACCTGCATAAAGTTTGCATCAAAACTTCCAAACCCAAATTGAAATTTGACTCATCCTTTGATTTGATGCTCCAAACCCTAGCTGTGCAAGTGCTGATGTGAACCGTGCAAAATTTATAATCAATCCAGCTCCAAAATAGTGCCCAAAACCTGCAATAAATTCCTGCCTCTTCCAAAATTTGTTTTGGCACAAATCTTCCCAATTTTGGGAATTAAAACCCTAGTTTCAGACCTGCAACCCTTGCTCAAACCTGCAATATCAACACACAAATAATGTAGAACAATGCTATGAAGCTCAATTGTAAATCCTGGATGGATTTACCTCAATAATGGAATTGGGTTTTCATCCAGTCCATCAAATTCTAAGGGTTTGCATCCTTAGAACCAGCTGAACCCAATAGTTACAGCAGAAAATTGAAATTCTCCAACAACAGAAAAATACTCAAATGATGCCTCTAAAGTGAAGTTGATATTCCTTATAAAGACCTTTTGGAAGTTTCTAGGCCTTTCTCCAACTTTTCTCTATTTTTTTTAATTAATTTATTCCTTCCTCAAGTTGGCCGTTCCATATGAGGGAAACAGATTTATTTTTTATTTTATTTTCTTTTCCCACTTTATTTCTTATAAAGTCACTTTTTATAATATTTTACTTTTTATTTAAAAAGTAATATTTTCACTTTTATAAATAAAGTGACTTTCCTTAAATAACTTTCTAAAAACAGTTTCCTTGTTCCTTCACAAATTACTTCAATGTTGCACTTTTCTTACCTCCAATTGGCTCAACGTTCTTAGCTCCAAATTTGGGGACATTACAATCTCTCTCTTCATAAAGTGAAAATCTTGTGGTAGTTAAAACATCCAAGTTATTTCACTTTGGTTTTACATCGTGTAAGAAGGTGCAAGTTAGAATGTATGTAAGCTAGATCCTCTACTTAGTTGATGCCAATTGGCTGTGCTTAATTGATTTTATGGAGTATGTTTACCACTTACACGTAGATGAAGAGGAACTAGCAAATTATTGAGGCGAAGTTAGAGAGTTAGAATTATGAAATTGTAAATCAAACTTCAAATTTGAAATAATATTTTTCAAAATGAAAAAATATTTGTTGATGCTTCCATATTTCAAATGGAGCATTTTCAACTATGATACTTAAAAATATGTTTCCTTTATACATCAGTAGGTGTACATAACCTAATCAATGACTCTGTAATGTCCCCTTCCTAATTTGCCCTGGAATCACAATTGTAACAAATTAGGGTCAGGGTTACATCCTATCGAGTAAAATATCTCTTTAAATAACGTGATTCTGAATTTGAATCCTGCATTCATAACATAAGAAACATACTGCATTCAACTACTAACCATAATATTATTATACATGCATATTAGGTTTTGGAGGAAGAGACATGATAGATCCGCCCGAAGCCAACTCTACAGCAAGCCCAAGAGTGGATGTCAACCACAACCCTTTTGCTTGCTTGGTGGCTTGTACTTGCTTTCCCCATCAATGTCTCATCTCCCCAAAGACACTTCCCTCTTGTGGAGTTGAGTGGGGGTCGTAAGTGGGTTACTTTGTTCTCTACGTAAGTGCCCTCTAGTCCTAGGAGCCATCACAGTCAACTCTAAAACGACGTACTTACTTAGCCTTGTATACCCCTTTTGCTTACACCTTGGACCCTTCCTACAAGGTGGGTTTCAGTCAATCAAGCACATTTTATGTGGGTTTCAGTCAATCAAGCACATTTTATATTCTATCATAAGAACATATACTTAACATTCTTTATTATGCATAAGCAACATGTATATATATAGCACCAGCGGTTGTGAGAGTTTAGAGTGCTGAGAAGGGCACATCTGATATAATACCCGTCTATTGTATTATGTCTGGTCTGAGAATAAATCCTTGGTGTATATGTGATAAACCTCTATGAGTTGATCCTAGACTTATGTGTTTTTTGCTGTATGCTTTGATGAGTTTACTGGATGTGCTTGGATCTGATTCTCCCTTTGTGAATCTATGATTGAACTGGGATTGTCTGCTGCCTATCTATCTTAGAGAGGTAATCCTTGTGGCTGTTCTCTTTCTCTCTGGATGAATGGCTCTTTTCTTCTTGAGTGCTGTCCTCTTATCTTATAGATGTAGTTCTTGTTGTTATATTCAATGCTGCTGATAGCGGATTCTGATTTCTGATGCCTGCTCTCCAATCTATTTTGTTTTCTTCCACTCAATTTCTTTTTCCCATGCCCTTTTCTAACGTAGCCCTCCTTATGTATCTCTTATGATCCTTGAAGGTGTGTGTCCTTTTGAGATAGTTACCCTTTTGTGAGGGGACATGACTGTTTGATATTTCTTTAATTGATTGCTAACTAAAGAACTGTTTCTTTAATCTCACCCCTCCATGTTATTATTGTAATTTCTTCTTTAATTAAGATCGTTGTTCCTTAATGAATAATGGTTGCGGTTCCTTAATAATGATCGCTGGATAATGGTCGCTGTTCCTCACTGATGATCGCTGACCTTAAATGATGATTGTTGCTATATGCATGGCTGTTGCTATTCATAATCAGCCCAACTGCCTATGATAGATATCTCTTTCATAGTGGGGGCATGGTATCTACAGTTTGCTGGTAATGTGTGTCTTATGGGTTGGACAATTCTCTAAATCTATTTATGAATTTCTGATATGATAGTGAGTGCTGTTATTATATTCACTATGACATGATCGGGGACATGACAGATTCCCATTCTACAAAGATGCAAAAGAATCATTTTCTATAAGAATTTTTTCATCAAATCCATTTGATGTATGTATTTTTTGGCGTTTCAACTTTTCAACTTCTTGATGGCCGTGTTTTTCAGGCTCCAAGCCCACTATTGCTAGACTTTGTAAAGAATGTGGACCTTCCATTTCCCTATCAAACAAGGTCGTGACTACTGATATCTCGAGGAGGCATTTTGTCAAAACTTTTATATGTCTTATCAGCTTACCATCAATTTTCCATGATGGCATCGATTTCAATTTCAGCATGGATCTTGTTGGGTGCAGAGTTTGAATTTTCATCTGCCAAAACATTTTGAACCCATTTACTTCACAATGCTTTATATTCCTCTTACTGGGAAGACTCTAGGCTTTGGGCTGCACTTTGCATATGCTTTGTGCAGTTGGGGGTGGGAGTCCCCTTTTGTACATTGCAATATAAGGCAAACGTTGGGATTTTGGATAAGTCTAGCAATTCGCAACTTTGAAATCTTTTACCATTTGCACTTGCACTCTGGAAATCAGAAAACTTTTACAACTTAGCTACTCTGGAAATTGTTTATAATTTGCACTTTTGGAGTTCAGAAAGTTTTTGCAGTTTGCAACTTTTGGTATTTTAAAAACTTTTACAACTTTACAGCTCTGACAATGGTGAGCATTTGGAACTCCATTTCATCTTGCAAAACTCAAGCAAAGAAACAGTTAAATTTTAACTTTAAATATTATATATCGAAATTAAAAATTAATCATTAAATTTTAATTTTGATCTAGAGAGTTAAATTGATTAAATATTAAAAACAGAATATAAATATTTAATTATAAACATTTGAAACCAATTAAAGTACAAAATTTAAATACTAAGTTTATCATAAGATGTTAAAAAGTTTATTTATCATAATCTGATTCAAACTACACCACAGAATATTAAAATTCCAACACATTTTCCAACCACGTTAATGTCTAAAATTATGACAAATCAGAGCAAGGTTTTTTCTAATTTGAAGCTTACTTTACCCAGGATGGCTATTATTGTTCTCGTCTTGGCATCCATGAAACATTGAAAATTGCAAGATGGGGGTCCTAGGGGAATGCAAGCAGGATACTGGTGGGGGGAGGCATGATGCATTCCTGTGGTAAATGGTCATTTGAGGCTTTAAAATAGTCTCTTTGTAATTCACCTTGATCTTAGGCAAGAGGCCACTTCTCAAGGTTTAAAAAAAAAGTCATTTATCAACATAACATTTTGTTTTTATCAAAACAAGAAATGGAATCCAAGTATTTGTCTTAGCATTGGCTCCATGCCCTAAGAGTATTTTTGAGAAGTCTCCATATGGTCAAAGCCCCTAAAGCCTTGTGGGTTTGGCCAAGTTTCTGATCATAGCCCTTCATTCTTTTTGGATGCAAACCTTTATCTAAGCTAAACTTGAGATTTACATTTTCCCTCAGTATTATGCCACAAGAATTTCCTAACAATGCTTTATCTTAGCTTTGTGACAGAAAATAAACATAAGGAGAAGCTTACAGTTGCTTGAAAAATCTATAAAGGTCAATTTCCTTTACAACGAATTGTCAAACTCTGAAAACATCCACATGAGAGAGGGGAAGCACTGAGAAAATGGCAGCCAACTCCAAAGACACTCAAATTATAATATGCAGGGTGCCGTTACAATAATCCTTGATTAAGAGTTCAAAGGTGAAGACTTCCCTGTTTGCTAGATTGTTGATCCTGGTTTGGATGTTAACACCAACCTAGCTGATCTGCTCTTTCAAAATTTAACAACACAACCTTATCTTCTTCTTCCCCTGTTCAATCCAGTCTAATCAGTATTTGTATGACTCCCATGGAGGTCACATTGCTGCAGAGCTGATCTCTATGTCTGGGTATCTACCTCATATATTTCTGTTAGCAAATATGCTCCCAGCATCTCCATCTCCTTGTCTTAAGATAACAGAGCTATTCTTTATCACCTAACACTTAGGATTGGACAGCAATTCTAGAGGTCCATGCCAGGCCTGCTTTAATTTCCACTGAAAACAATGCAGCAATTTATGATTCTTCTAACCCGTCAACTTATTAATCTGCTACCAAGCAACTTGTCGGCCATTAAAGACAATGTATTTCTCTCTTGATGGCTGGGTATTCTTCTTTACTGCTTTAAATCTTCCTTAATAAGCTGCATGCTTTTTAATTTTTTTTTGTATCATTAGACATTTCAGAATGTATTTATTTTCCTTATAAAAAAAAAATCCCACAAAAATTAAAATTCCAACCTTCAATTTATTATTTGTATCTGCTTTAATTTCCACTGAAAACAATGCAGCAATTTATGATTCTTCTAACCCGTTAACTTTTTAATCTGCTACCAAGCAACTTGTCGGCCATTAAAGACAATGTATTTCTCTCTTGATGGTCGGGTATTCTTCTTTACTGCTTTAAATCTTCCTTAATAAGCTGCGTGCTTTTTAATTTTTTTTTGTATCATTAGACATTTCAGAATGTATTTATTTTCCTTATAAAAAAAAATCCCACAAAAATTAAAATTCCAACCTTCAATTTATTATTTGTATTTAATTTCAAACAAGATTAGTAATTTTGTCAACATTTTTTATAAGGTCAATCAGAAGCATCACTAGGCCGACAATGGTTCTAGGGATGAGCAAGACTTAGTCTGGTTAGTTTTGGGTTGGTGTATTGTGATGTGGGGATTTCAACTTCACTTACTCATATTACAGATGTACTGCTCTAGCATCACACTGAAACTCTTTGGACCTCAATATTTTTATTTTCAATATTTACAATATTTTAATTTTTTGTGCTTAGAATGTTTGGACTAGGGTAAAAACTACTTTTACCCATTATGCAAGTATTATCATACTTAGAAAAGTCAGGCTCTACACAGACTCAATAACCCAATTTTTTTTGTTCTGGCTTAGGACTCGGATAAATCTCAGCAAAAGCTCGGCAAAACTCAGCCAAAAAAAGCCATAATTACACAAAAAAGACAAATACTAATGCATTTGGAGAAACATAAGTCTATTCTAATAATCAATTTGCCATAATTTGAAGATTATGTCATATGACCATCAAATCAATAAATTATTCTTTCATTACAAGACTTAGAGACTTTTTTACAAGACTCTGAGATGTTTCTAAAAGACTTGTTAAGATTTGGTGAACACTTCACTGAGACTCGGTGCGTGACTTGTGTTGACTTGGTGTGTTTTTCCAAATGATTTGCAAGTTGCTGTTAGATTGTCGAGTTTTGACTGAGTTTTTAAACTATGAGTATTATTTAAGAACACCCCCCTTGATTTTTTTTGAAATTTTAGCCAATCAACCTAACAACTAAAACATGCATTTGATAGGTCACTGCTGTTACAAACTGATATGTCACTTAATAATGCAATTAGCTGTTTACATCAACTTTTGATTGAAAATTCAGTTTCAAGCATATAGTCATTGCATAACATTGCTTGAGTTGTGAATATAGATTTGAAATACCTCAATAATCGAACCTTAGGCACTCATCAAGATCTGAAATGACAAAATGGAAGTGGAAAGGTCTGAAAATGGCATGAACACAGTCGGCTACAGCTTGAAAACTCAAATAACCTCCAAAACTCACCATGGCATCAACTATGAACCACCAACAGAGAAAATGTGCCTCCAACTGATTCAAAAATTCCAAAAAGATCTGAAATATGGATTTGTGCAGATCTGTAGTCACTAACAGCAACACCTCAACTCTGTCCCAGCACCTAAACAGGGGTGGCAAGGCATAAATTCCCTCAAAACTCTATCCAAACTGTCCACAATAGTCTCAGAAAACATGCAGCAGTCAATAGCACCTTGTCAACCTCAATGCAAGGATGAAAGCACCACCAAAACACAGTATAATGCACCAGTAGACCACACGTGGGTTCCCAGACAAAGGGTGGCCTGCAGATTGGGTGATTTGCTCTATAAAAATATTTCAAGCTGATAACCAATGAAAACCACCTGCCAAAGGGTCAGTTGGGGTTTAGAAACACTCAGAAAAAGTATCTATTTCCATTGCTTTCCTCCATCTAACACAACAACCAAATAAGTGAGGTACGACCCAACAATGGAGTGTACGGCGCAGCCTAGAATGTCCTGCAGCCAGCGTGAAACCCACACCAAAACCTCTGCAAACACTCCAATACACAAATACAAAAACTTGCACTCAAAATACCTTAAAGATCTTCGTTTTCTGAAACCCCAAGTCTAAATCTTCATTAAAACATTATATTTCCTGATTGAAAATACCAGACCAGCTAGGGTGGATCTTTCACCACTAAAACTAGCAAGATTGAAGAGGGTTTTCCTCCTCAACAACTCTTGGAAGAACTCCTCTGTTCATTTTGATAGCATATCCTTATGTGTGCAACTCTGAATTAGAAGAATGAGCCAAAAACCCTTTATATAGAGTTGGAGGAAATCAGGGCAATTTAATTTTCAAACTATATTATTTTTCCTCAAAAAGGTCCTATTAACATTTTAAAACAACTTAAGTTACCATATTCCATTTTAAAACAACTTAAGTTACCTACCATATTATAAAGTTATGTCCAACTTGGGGACATAACTTTATAATATTCAAAACTAAAGTGAACATTACATTACTTTATAACTTTAGTGCAAATATTAAAATAATCCAAACCATTTTGTGGAGAGCACAACCAAGGCATCAAAAATAGAAACTGAACATGCTAGGAAGAAATTGATGTTGAAGAATGATATCAGGTGCTAGAACGGGCACTTACTAAAAATAGCAGTGTGGAGAACAACCTAGAAGACCTAAAATGCTACAAAGAATGTCATCACAAACCTGAAAGCCAAGGAAACCAAATCAAACCAAATGCCAAGGAAACCCTAAATTGAGCTCTCGAAGAATACTCAAACTCTCCTAGCTCACCTGGTAACCTTCGGAAAACCCTGAAAATTGGCCAACACTTACAAAACAATACGGCTTAAAAATGGAGACATTACATATTATGATTGCACTTCAAAGGCCAAAGGGAATGATGGAGTTGTGATTATTATATGTGAGTTGTGCAAAGACTATGAGGGCACTTGCTTCATGGTGAAAGTTTATTTCTTTAATAAAAGGGGCAGAGATCAAGTAATGCTTAAATGAAAAGGAAAGGCTAGAAGATATGAAGGCACAAAAGGGATTTAAGGTGTAGTCTTTCATTTAATTTCTCTTGCTTCAAAATCACCTACAACTCATAGTTGGTCTAGAAGAGGAATAGGAGAACTATACCATGAAATATGTGTCCTCTAGAGATTTGATGTAGGGGACACACAAAATGGAATCTAATCACATGAGAATACTTATTGGTTGTAGCTCGCTGTTGGAAACTTGTTTAATGTGCCAGGTGGAGATGTAATTGATGTAGCCATTGTGAGCTTCTTTTATGCAAATGGCATGCCTTTTTATTATGCTTGTCACTTTATCAGTAGGAGATTGTTCATGTTGTTAGTGATGGACCTACAAGGTATAAAGCACTTGGGTCAAAGAAGCTTTACACAACTCTTATTGACAAAGAAAAAGTATGGATAGAGTAACTGCACCACTTATAAGAACTTGTTATTTGGAAGTGTACCATTGTGTATACCATAGTTACAAGACTCGAACTCGGCGCCCAAACTAAGCAAAATCTCGGCAAAGACTCGGCAAATTGAAAAACCCAAGAAATTCAAAGATCTGTAAGGAGTTAAAACTTGTTTCATGCATCCTTTAATAAATAAACCTTAAAGACACAATAATATCATCAAATAGAAGCCACTTTGATCACATACACAAGCTTACATTGATCACATAAGTATAAATGCAAATTTTAGGCTCGAGATGAAGGAAATAAGATAAACTAAATAACACATTAGAAATATAAATATTGTCAAATGTCTACAAAATTCATGGAATATGAAATCTATGGCATCAAAAGTTCAAAACATATATCAAAATAAAAGCTAAAGCCTAGAAGTCTAAGGCTCAGAGGAGCCAATATCAGTGACCACTCAACCCCACAACCATCCTGTGCACCTAAGATAGGTCCTGGAATGTTTTGCAACCATGATATTTGTCTGTGTCTCAGACCCGGCCTCAATGGCATCCACATCATCCTCAGGGTCCTCCAATGGGTCTCCTAGTGCTCTAGCCTCCTTTGCCATCGCTACTACCTTTACCTCTCGATCCACCTAATCAACCCATTCCAAGTCTTCATCGCTAAAGACAAAAGCATCAACTTCAATGTTCCACTCTATTTGTGGATCAACCTCCTCTAAAGTGATAGGAGATGTGTTAGTGCCCAAGATATGTCTATGACGAAGGCGAAGGTTGTAATGAAGACACACAAGATCATTCAACCTTTGCATTGCCAACTTTCTGTTCTTTTTGGAGTGAATATGCTCGATCATGCTCCAATTGCGCTCACATCTTGACACTACATGGCTGACTCA
Source organism: Cryptomeria japonica (assembly GCF_030272615.1). NCBI lineage: Eukaryota > Viridiplantae > Streptophyta > Pinopsida > Cupressales > Cupressaceae > Cryptomeria > Cryptomeria japonica. The sequence continues at coordinate 420,359,099 of NC_081405.1, read as the reverse complement.
AGATACAAATTGCAATGCTCTGTAGATTCACAACCTTATTACCAAACATCTCCCACATGCATCTGAAACGAGGAAAATATATAAATCATTATTATTCTATAACTTTGAGTTTATGATAATGGTAATAGAATCATAGACATCGATAGAAAAGTTTAAGGTTAAATTTTAAACTATGCCTTGAATAGATTTTTACCTGGCATCATTTGTGTTTGCTTTTGCTTGCATACGTCTTGTGAAAAGAAGTCTCCTTGTGCATTGCTAAACATCTCTATCTCATTGACTATGTTTGTTCCAACTGATGAATCATGTGACATTCGCTCTACAACTTCGTAGAGCTCACTCCACACCTCGTCATCAGCCTTGAAATCTGGGCGAAATTGGAACACCGGATTAAGGTAGTAGGTAGCTGCATGTATAGGCCTGTAAAGCAAATTGTGCCATTGTCAATCAATGACCTCCCATATGGGACCATACATAGCCCAATTCCCTGAATAAATAACTCTAATGGCCTCCTTCACCCTGTCCATGTCCTCATAAAAGTAGCCCATTGTGGGCTTCTCTCCATCAGCAACTCGTAGAAGAACAACAAGAGGCTCTACGAATTGTGATCATTGTGAAAGTTTAAACATTAAGCTTTAAGTTTTATGTTTTACATAAACAAGTGTGAACAAAAATAAGGAAATGAAATGGAAATGACAACAAAAATATAATAGAAAATTACCCACACAATCTTCTTGCCTGATTGCCAAAAGCCATGCTCATGAAGAACCCAATCAACCGTCTCAATCCCTGTAGTGGTCTTTGTAGATGATGATGTGGTCCACTCCTCACTTACAAACATGCGTTTCAAACCGGCCATGGACTAAAACAAGGATTGCAACGTGATAAAATTTGTTGCAAATTGGGTAATTCCTGGACGAGCTAACTCTTTCTTATCTTTGGAATTTCTCATAAGGTTGAGGACCCAGGTATGATTATATATGTATTTACAAATATTCCTTGCGTTCTCTACACATGTTTTAATCTAGGGAATTTTGCTAAGATCCTCCAATATGAGGTCAAGGCAATGAGCAGCACAAGGGGTCGAAAACAAGGTGGGGTGCCTCTCCATAAGAAGTTTACCTGTAGAAACATAATTTGATGCATTATCTATCACTATCTCCACCACATTCTCCTCACCTACCTCCTCCAAAACTTCCTCCAACACCCCACTGAGATACTCAACATTTTTGATTTTCCCTGAAGCGTAAATTGACTTCAAAAACATTGTGCTACTTGAGAAAGAAAAAAAAGAGATTTAGTAAAAAAAACAAAAAAAACTTAAATCACTAAATCAGTACACTTTACAAAATACAAAGTACAATTACTTGACGAGGAGACAAGAAAATTCAGCAGTGTTCTATTTCTTCTGCCGGTCCAACCATCAATCATGATGGTGCAACCCTTCCTCCTCCAAATCGCATGTTGCTCGGCAATTTTGGCTTTGACATCAGCCTCCTTTTGACTCAAATAGGACCTTATATCTCCTCATCATTAGGGGCTTTAAACCCTGGATCACAAACAGTAATGGCATCTACCATAATTTGCTAATAAGGAGATCTAAAACAAATTAAATAAACAAAATAAGTATTTACTATTAACTATTAAGTTTTACTTGTAATTTTAAAAATTAAAATAATCAATGTGGCATACTTTTAATTTCTTGAAATTAAAAAACTCAAGACATAGAAATGAAAATAATGAATACCTCGCTGCATGAAATGGAATGGTGTTGCAGAACCAAAAATCTTCAATTGCATTTTTTCGTAGAGTCATGCTTCTCCTTATTCCAACCCATGCTCTCAAGTGATGGTTGGGCACCTTGAGTTGTGGATGGAACAAAAAGTGAATCTAATGTGGATTTATTTTTACGAATCCTGTTGGTGTTGGAAATAAGCCACACCCGGACCGATGATGGACTGGTCCAAGAGGGGCCAGTAGCTCAGTGGTAGAGCACTCCAACAACGTATGGAAGGTCCTAGGTTCGAGTCCTAGCTGGTCCATGTCTCAACATGGTATTAGAGCCAGGTCCAGGCTAGGAGCCCCAAGCACACGAGAGGTGTGGCTTAAGGGGGGGTGTTGGTGTTGGAAATAAGCCACACCCAGACCGACGATGGACTAGTCCAAGAGGGGCCAATAGCTCAGTGGTAGAGCACTCCAGCAGCGTATGGAAGGTCCTAGGTTCGAGTCCTAGCTGGTCCATGTCTCAACAAATCCGAGGCCCAATGGTCACACGCGCACTACCATTACTTCCAGCTATACGAAATGGAGGCTGAGGATTTGAAGAAGCCTCTCCACCAATGTTTGCTTGTACCATTTCTTCCATTTCTTCCATTTGCTTCCTTTTTAATTCTTTTTTCTCTTCAAATTCCTCTAATTGAGCGTACACTTCACGTATAGCCTCAGGGGGTGCTGCTTTGCATGCTTTGGCATCATGGCATTCTATTTGTACAATGTGATATTTCGGCCGGTTAATACCTCCCCCACTATATTTTTTTTTGTAATGAAAACATATTATTTTTTTTGATCTAGGGATGGTATGTGGTAGGTTGAGACATTATGCTGCAATATATTATAGATGGAAAAAATCGGCATAATGCCTCTTATTCTAATTAAGTTAAAACCTTAAAAAAAATAAAAGAAAAAAAAATTAGGGTTTCGTATTTTTTCCATCAACATAAAATGACACAAAACCAAAACAAATTTACAATAAAATGGAAATATGAAAGTAAAAAAATTAAAAAAACAACAAAAAAATGTAACTTGCCTCTTCAAATTTGCTCCAGAATTGAAGAAATGCACCTTCAAATTTGTAGAGGCCTCTTCCAAATCCTTCTTTAACTCCTTTAAATGCTTGAATGCAAGCTACTAATTTGCACAAACAATCAGCAATCACTATCTCCTCTTCAGTCGATCTATTGGTCTGCTCTTCAATGGCTCAATATTTTTTGTTCAAAGGTCTCTTTTTCTCTTTTCCTTGTGTTTGCAAATAATAGAAATGACTTTTTAGGGTAAGATGGCAAATATATTCACCTTTTGTTCAAGTTAAAACAAACCATTTTTTATTATTTTTGCTTTTTATTTCTGGCTGGGCATGGCAAAGTCTAAGGCTTGGGACTTGGCTAGTCTGCCGAGTTTGATAGACTCGGCGAGTCTGAGCAGACCCGGTCTGACTCGGTCGAGTTCGAGTCTAGAGACATCTGGACTCTATAGAGTCAACCTGGTTCTGGACTCGCGGAGTCCGGGCCAGACTTGTAGTCTTGTATCTCTAGTGTATACACACACACACAAGTATGTATGTATATATATGCCATATTTACAGGACTCGGACTTGGCTTAGACTCATAAGGTAATTTTTGACTTGGACTTGCTGCTCAGACTCAGTCAAAAGTATATATCAATCACACAAGTATAAAAGCAGATTTTAATTGAAGGAAGCAACTTTTTAAATTATAAATATTGTCAAGTGTTTTAGGTGTAATAAACTTGGATTGTGATATTCTTGGCATTGAAAACAAAAATCACAATATGGAGTCATGAACTATGTTATAACAGAGCTTGTATCCCTCAACCCAACATTACTAGCTCTATGTAGAGTCATGCATTTGTATCTTAGACAAGTCTGCAAGTGCTGCTACAATCGTACAAGCATTACTTAGGATAGGGTTTGACTTAGCTAACTAGAAGCATAAATGTAATATAATTACTAAAAATATAATTGGGAAGTCAAAAAAACTAAAAAAAATAAAGTTCTTCTTCCATCCAACATGGCCCAAAAATATTTTCATTTTTTTATGTTTTGGTTTGCTTGGTTTGGGGCTCACCAAGTTTGGGCAATTCTTGTAACTATGATATATACATACACACATGTATATATGTATGTACATTGTATATGCATACATATTAATATATAAATGTAACACGTGCCACATATGTATATATCTCCTAGGCACCTGCAACTCCAGACCTAGCTTTCGTCCAATTTTTATTTCAATGTCTGCATTTTTTCCTTAAGTTTGGTTTCATGAAGGAAGAATCAATTTCTTTGTTCTATCTTGGCCTGGTATTTGACCAGCCTTCTATAGCAGCGTCATTCAGCCCTTGGATAGTTTATGACAGGACTGTATTTTTGGAATTATCCTATTGGCCTTGGCTCTCCCAATTCCTGGCGCCAAAAGGTGTATTTTTTTTTCTAGTTTTATTAAAGGCTTCCTCTATTGTTGGTTAGATCTAACCTTCAATGACTTGTTTCCCTTCAATCTGTAGAAACTCTGCTTTTTGGTGTGGTCACTACATCCACAATTTTCTTCTTGCTTCGAGCTAGTCTTTGTCACATCCTTCATCTTATTTTACTTGGGTTTCTTCATTTTCCTTTTAAAATCTTTTGTTCATTTCAAAAGCAATTTCTTGGATTCCATTTGTGTCCTATATTTTCGCTTCTTCTCCACTGTGATATATAGCTTGTACCTTTTCTAGATGTCTCCTTTGTTCTTATTTCTTGCTTTCCCTTCCATTTTCAATATTTGTCTTCATCATGTACCAGTCTCTCAAAAATGATTCATGGTTTTTATTTAATTTTTTTGAGAATGATTTTCTAGGTTAGAAAGGTTTTCCTTATTTGAATTTTGTTCCTTTGAATATTTAAGAAACTTTATTCCAGGAAACATCTCTGGTCCATGTCTCTGTTTTCCTATAAGGACACAGGCCAGAAACATAACTCAATGTGCAAATTTTCATGTGATGGTCAGCCATCATCAATGGAACACCTTGAACACTGAAAGCAGACAACAGACAACATATTTATGTACTTAGAAGGCTCAAACCCCACTGTCTGACATGGATGTTTGGTCAACATTTCCTCTAGTAATGATTGCTTGACTGAGTTCTGTGAATACAAGCAAGATTAATAAGATGCCATGTGTTCAAGAGTTTTTATACCCCAATCTCATATAACTCAGCTTCCGCTTTCATATATAAAAAAACTTATGCTTCACTATTTTCCAATTTTCTGGGAAACTAGGTTGTCAGTTCAGGTTTGGTGGTTTGTTATTTTTTACTGGATTCAGCTCAGCTGAGTTTGGCCATATATATATGCATAGAATACAACTGAAAATTGAGAATTCAATGTCACCTATCTAACACTACTGTAGAAGTTGATGATCAACCACAAGAGCCAAGAATCATTTGCAAGAAAAATACCTATCACACAAAAGAGATCAAGCAAAAATTGTATGCTCTATAACAACCAGAGAAATCTATATTATTGCACAAAACAATTGAAGATTCAATATTGAAGGTACAATATTGGAGGTACAATTACAATGAATGAATGACTTGCTTTATAGAAAGCAATAGATGCCCTAATCCTAAATTTAGAAGAACTAAAACAATGCAAATTAGGAGCTAAATTAAGCTCAACTACAAGCTAAAAACTAAAAAACTAAAAAAGCTAACTAGAAGTTCTTCTAAGTGAACTCAGATTAAAAAAGTGTAACACCTAGGTAAAATAAAGCGCCTAAGTTTAGCTTAAGTGAAAAAGAAATTAAGAACTAAAGGACCTAATTAATAAATAATTAGATAATTGTCCTAAAATAACTCCAACAACTACTTGAGGTGTAGGAATATCAAGGGCATGATGTTTGAATACAAAGAAAACTTGCAGCCCAAAGCAATGAGTAGAAATTGAGTTTTTGCTTGGTGAGGCATGATAGGTAGGAATATATTTTTACTTTGTTTTGTGTGTTGCTTGTCACATATAAGTCACTTTGTAGGGTTTGATAGGTAGTCATATTTTTTTTTTTTTTTTTTTCATTTTTTGCACTTTTTATATGTTTGTTGGGGTTGTGTTTGCCTGAGTTAGGCTTGTGTTTTCACTGGTTTGGACCAATTATGCCTGAGATGTACCTGGGATGAAACCATGGGCCCAAATAGAACCTTGGATGGACCTGGCCTGAACTTGGATTGGCCAGGTATGTGATGTGTTCTGAGAAAACCTGGTAATAGTACTCAGAACTGAACATTATGTCTTACACAAATTCTTGCAATGACGGGGCAATTGCACAGAATGGATGAAAAACTGATTAAAAGATTAATAAAGCATCATGAACTCTGAAACTAAGCCCATGTGAAAACCAGAGGTAAGAAATTGGCATTCTGATTATATATACTGAACTTAGCAGTGATGTTTATCCTGTGTTGGATTTTGGCAGCATAACATAGTCTTCCAAATGGTATTGATTCTTAATTTCTTACTATTTTTTACATTTTCTCTTTAAATTTTTTTGTTATGGAAGAGTATTTAGGTGACACTTTCTTGAAAAGTGACATGAAGTGATTCTTTATATGTTCTTAAATAGAGTGGATTATAATATCTTGCTTTTGAAAGTAACAATTTTAGATGATTTTGTGTATGGTGCAGGGAATGGGAGAACCTCTCAATAATTATAATTCTGTTGTAGAAGCTATTCGGTCAATGACAGGACAATGTTTCCAGATAGCACCAAGGCATATTACCATTTCAACAGTGGGTGTCTTTTACCTTTTTCAATGGATGCAGTCTTGCCAGTACAAAGGCCTTTTCTAAAATGCAAATTTTCTAAGTCTTATTGTCTTTTATTGCTTCATTCTATTTCATAACTGGCATATATTCTATTGGCAATCACATAAAATAGTATGACTCACTTCAAGAAATGGAATGCACCAAAACCGATCAAAGCAATCTTATAAGATTCTTTTTCCTAGATTCTTAGGAGATTGATGGCACTGAGCTACTAGCTACTAAAATTTTAGTGGACTTTTAATGGATTTACTTTTCATGCTCTATAATCAATGATTTGGAATATGCTTTAGAAAAGTGCAAAGTGCTCATTTGATATCAGTTATATATAAGAACTTATGGACCACTCTGACCACAGACAAACATACATACGATTGTACAGAAATACATGCATGAATATGAATATAGCAGAATGATTGTCATGTAAAAATTGAATATATATGACAAATCTGGAATTGGAAGATCAATAGGGAAATCAAAGATATTAAGTAAATTATAGGCATTGTACAATGAGTTTCTTTGAAAGAAGAGTTTATATGTGATATTTACATTGTCATAACTTGGTTGATTGTGCTCCAACATATGGGGTATAGAAGTGGGTTCATTTGAAAACTTATTTTATGGGATCATGATCAGTACTGAATTGTGGATGGGAAGTTATAAACTTCATAATGAAACTACTTTTTAAATTTGGGACTGGTATTGGCAAAAAGAGCTACATATATTGGGGAGAATGTTTAATTGGTAATTGACTTTTTCAAATCATTTGGTCTAGCAGAGATATAATCAGTAGGAGTGTATGTTTTGTTGATGATTAATGAATTATTGTACTTAAAATAATTAATATAATTTTTTTAATAAAAAAGCATGGGCTATAGAAATTCTTCCCTTTGGGAGATGGTTGAGGCTTTGTTGCTACTTTCTCTCTATTTGGTAATGTATGTTCATATCAATTGTTTTTATGGAAGTTGTATGGAGGTTAAATTGGGAATTATAAGAATGCTTGATGCTTTAAAGTTTTTATGTTACTTATTGAGTGCAAGTTGATTAGGAGAAGATGGCGGACCTCAAATTAGTCTGCTCGACTCCCAACAAGGTTATTGAGTGATGAATGCGATGTGGTGCTGGCTGTATGGGTGGGTCCTCAATGGGAAGTTCACTTTGGCCACATGCAATGGCTTTGTACAAGGGGTTCAATTTTGATTTTATCATCTTGTTCCTTGGGGCCTGAGTTGGTTTATCACACATTGACCTTCCTATTTTCTGATATCTATGTATGTTTGTTGTTGAAGTGGAATTTGGTAAATACTAGTGTTATGATAACCAAGTAAGGTCGCTCCTAGTTGGCATAAAAAATATTATTGGGATGCCATTATCATTAACACATACCTTTGATTCCTTGATCAGTTTTGGGAATCATTGTGGGATTTTCATGCCTTTTAGTTATCAAGAAGGTTCTAGTGCATGCCAAATGGACAAATCATTAGTCCGACAAGCAATGGGATAAATATCTAAAGGATCCAACAAAGTTGTAGAAAGCACCCTTTTTTTTACAGTTCACTTAGCTTTACGAGTTTCATCCCTTGGCACCAAATGAACTTCTAATTGGACATGTTGCTTGTTCCAAGTGACATGAGCAAAAGGAGCACAATGAAGTTGTTGGGTAAGTACTATAAAATTTGTTTAGAAGTGCATCATTGGATTGGTTTGTTTGTCTCCATTTTCTTGAACTTTTATCTCTAGTTAAAATTTATTTTGGCGTTGGTTCTCAATTTGCTTTGGCAATGTTCATGTATCTTGTGTCTATGTCTCTAGATTGTGATCTTTGCCTCAGACCTTGTTTAATCTGTGCTAATTATCACTTAGAAGATACAGTGTCGTGATGATTTTCTCTTTTTGAACACTTGCAAGTCATTGTGAAAGTGGTCAAGGTCTCTGGTTTGGTTTGGTTTTGTCATAATTGTCCACGTTAGCCTTCTTCTTGTTGCTCATTATTTTGAGTAGTTAATTTTTGTTGGGCATTTGGTAGTTTAGACCAAAGAAGCATTAGGTTGGAATATTAACTGGTCCAATCTTTATAGGCAAAGTAACAGTGCCCAAAGCAGTTTTACTAGTATTATTAAAAGATTCAAAACCATGGATGAACATAGAAGATACAGCAAGAGAATTCGAATCCACTTTGATTTTGGGCAATAGATCTAGACTACAAACATTAAGTATTGAGCCAGTATCAATGAGAGTTTGTCTAATGCCGATACCGTTAACATAAACAATTATCAATTATGGATCTGCTTGATTTCTTACTTTTGGAGGTGGGAGTTCATGTGGATAGAATGTAATATTCAGCAAATCTGCACAAATATGATCCATCAACGCATTGACATCCGAAGGCCTAGCAGAAGAAGGCAATAAGATCTTCTGAAGAGCTTCTTGAAGCATACCTTGATAAAATGGAGTTGTCTAAAGCAAATCCCAAAGTGAGATCTTAGCGGGAATAACACGAAGTTGCTCAATAAGATCGTAATCACTAGATTGCTTAACTGAAGGCTTAGGTGCTTGAGGAAGATTTGGTTGAGAAGGTGGTAAAGAAGTATTTGAGTTGTCAACATTTTGCTTATTTCTACGAGTATTATAAGTATGAGCTACCATTTTATATAGAGCCTTAGACTATTTGTATCTCGTAAAAAGATCTGGTGAGTCACTTTTAAAAGGAACACCACGAATAGAAATTACCTTCTTTGGAGAAGGACTAGCTGCAGTCACACAAATGATTGGTCTCTTAGGTCTGCTAGGGGCAGTAAGACAACAATAACATTTACAAACTTAGTACAACTTGTAGAAGAATTAGTTGAAGGAACTTGCTCATCCTCAACATGTGGCAGATAAAATGTGGGATGAGAGTCCTTATTCACTAACACATCATCTGTAGAAGAGAGTGCATTGGAATGAAGAGACATAGAGTAATATTAAGAAAGGTATCAACGATTTCATCCTCTTGCAACAAAATATTTTCTGAGACAGAAGAATTTTTACAAGAGGGATCAAAGACATAGAGTGACATAGGCAAAGCCAAGTCACCATCACATGCATGAAAAGTAACATATTAGTACTTTGAATAAAATTAGAAATAGAACTAATAAAAGAAGATAACAAATGCATTTTGAAAATATTAAACTAGATTAAAGAAGCAATGGATAAATAAGTCGACCAAAGGAATGATAAAGAATGCTTTAAAAATAATACAGAAGAAATGTTCACAACGAGTTCACCAAAATGTAATGGTGCAAAAGTGTCCTTGCAAAGGGAAGAACTATGTTCCCTTGAGAGCCAATTTCACAACATACATTCAAATATCTCCAACTAGTGAAACTGGTGAAGATATCTAATTAGAGAAATGGTAAGAGTAGACAATAGTGAGTTTTCGATCTGAATCTAAGTGTCTCGGTCAAGGATGCCAGCGTGGTGCATTGTAGTCTTGTAAGGACCGCAAATAGAAAACTCAGAAAACAGAGAAATTAAAGAAGCGATGGATAAATAAGTCGACCGAAGGAATGATAAAGAATGCTTTAAAAATAATACAGAAGAAGTCTTCACGTCGAGTTCACCAAAATGTAATGGTGCAAAAGTGCCCTTGCAAAGGGAAGAACTATGTTCCCTTGAGAGCAAATTTCACAACATACATTCAAATATCTCCAACTAGTGAAACTGGTGAAGATATCTAATTAGAGAAATGGTAAGAGCAGACAATAGTGAGTTTTCGATTTGAATTTGAGTGTCTCGGTCAAGGATGTCAGCGCGACGCATTGTAGTCTCGTAAGGACCGCAAATCGAAAACTCAGAAAACAGAGAAAACCCAACTCTATGTTTCAGAGAACTTGCGAAACCTAGAATCAAAATATACCAACAAACGATATACAATAGAGATACAAAGAAGTATAATAAAAATAAAAGAAATGTATAACAAATAAATACAACTAACCTCCGTGTGGTTGAATGCCCTTAAAGAAACCTACACACATACAAAAGAGGAAATTTGATGGGGCTATATAGGGGCTTGCCTTAGTCAAACCCTCGCTTTGGTGTTTCCACCTCCACGGATAGTTAGATAGATAAAAAAGATAAATAGATAGAATGATAAAATGATCAAATAGATAGGGGATGTGATAAATCCCAAGATGTTCAAAGACTAGATAGATAGAGTGATAGAAAGATATTACCAAAAAGGCTTGAGAAAGCCAAGAGAGTTGCAAAAGATTATTGTGAGATCTTGAGAGTGTTGTAGCAAACGAGAGAGAGTAAGAGAAAGAGCCAAGAGAGATTTTTTGAAGAACCAAGAGAGCTTGTATGGAGGAACTAGAGAGATTGAATGGAGAGAAAAGATCGATTTAAAATGGGAGAATTGGAGGGAAAAAGAGGGCTGCTGAGCCATTTAGAAGATTCTGAGTCGTTTGCACCGACTAAGATAGGTGACAAGTGTCAAAATGCGCAAAACTGACATTTGAACGTTGAGATGTCATGGGATGAATGCGCGACGCATGGATGTTTGCGCGACACACTAGTGTCCAAACGAATCACACTCAAAAACAATAGGTGGCAAGAGAAACACACGGCTAACATGAAACTAAAGCTGAAAGATATCTACTGAAAAGGTATCCAGAGCATCCTGAGAGGGAAAAGGTTGATGCAAGGGTTGAAATGAGCCTACTCAAATGCTAGGGGAACGGACACTAAAGTGGCTACAAAAGTGTAGGTGGAATTGCAAAGGGGTATCCAATTCGTGACTCTACACTTATATTGTGTTTGATGAAATTGCTCTTGGACATCCTTTTTGTCAAATTCACTACCTACTTGTGACAACTCAGTGAATTTCCTTTGATATGTTGTGGTTTCAAGCAAAAAACTGTTGGGTTCTCTAAGCAGATTTTTTCCTACTACTTACTTAAAGCCTCTCCATCTTCTTTAGAAATATATTTATCTGCTGCAATTTTATTGAGTACCTCTTCCTTGTAGGATTGCTCATCTCTTGTGCCTTTTTCCTTGTCTCCCTAACTGAGACAACCAGTGGTTGAACTTTGACCGATAAACTGTCCAATATGTTGTTATAAGGGAGAGGTGAAGCATTGGTGAATAGAAGCGCATCAACTATCCTTTCTTTACTAGCCTATTTGGCATGTGCATATCTTAGCACAACCTTTGGGATGCTGCCTTTGTTGTGCAGTTTTTGAAACATTGCATCTATGTTTGGTTTCTTTGTTCTAGTTCTTCAACAGACATTTCTTCCTATGACATTGCCCTCATGTTGCTTCATTGGTTGAAGCCTCACTCTTTGAGTAGCTTACTAGGCTCTTTTGTACTTTTGTCTTGGTGTGCCTAGTTCGCATTGATGGAGGTGGCGGAGCATTTCTTTTTGATCCACTCACCTACAATAATGTGCTACTAGTCACTTCCATGGAGGATGTCATTGAAGCTGCTAATGTCTCTCCTTAGGGTCTATCTTCTACTATGCCTTTGATGAGCATTCTCCTTATGTGCTTTTCTCTTGGAATGCATTGTGTATTGAAGTGCACCCCTCTCTTGAAGTCCATTGGCACCAAGACTTTTGTATGGCATTGGGTCCTTGATGTCAAATTGCTCTATGGAGGATGCGTTTGGGGATATCTTTGAACTTGTAGTGTGGGTCCTTGCTGACTGTTATGGAGAGACTACAACTTTTGTTTGCTCCTCTTGTTTAGGTAGACATATTTCCCATGTTGTGAAGTTATTAAATTAGGATTTATTGGTAGATTGATAATACTGCCACCAATGCATCTGTGACTTCGTATGGTAGTGGAGGAATCATCATGGAGGTCACTAACTAGGACTTGATTGGGAGAAATCACTGCTAAATTGAATGATACACAATGAACAGGTAGTTGGCAAAGTGGTTGAGAAGGTGTAAGGGGTGGTCTTCAACATCTCCTAAGGCATCAATTTAGTTTTCTGACATCAGATAAACTTGGAAAAGTGAGTTTGGTGATTTTGCCACTTCCATAGATGGCAAACTTGGCATACACCTCAATCAACTCATCAAAACTGGCAAACTCATTTTGAAATGGGGCAGAGGATAGAATTTGAAGGGTTTTCAGAACTGAAGCAGTTTAATTGGATGTCTTTTGGCTTTCCAATGGTCATGGGAGGTTGAGAGGGGTCGAAATGAAGATGTTTCACATATGTAGAGGGGTTGGCTCTTTGAACAACATCTAGTTATGCTTGTGGAGTGGGATTGCTTGGAATTTGACTAGTTTTTCTCATATTTTGAGGCAGGGTACTTGTGAATGAGCTGCATAGCTGTGGTTTCTAAGTTACAATGTACCCTAAGGGTGATGTAACACTTGTAAAACCTTTGATATAGTGGCATGAGGCATAGAAATGTAATCTTTTGGAATTTTTTTCCCTTTGAGAGTTTTTCTAGCTGTATAGTGCTGTGTTTGTCTTCAAGGTGGGCTACATGGTGGAAGTATGCTACCTCTGAACACCATTTAGCTGGTTGTTCTTTAGAATCTCCTCCCAAAACCAAAGATGTAGTTATAGAGAAATTGTTTGGAAGGGTGGAGAAATCTGAAGCTGAGGTTTTGTCTCTTGGTGTAAGGGGGCAATCATTAGTCATTTGAGTTAGGAAGTGGTGGTGTAGGAAAGGAAAAGGATAAAGTAGAAAGCGCTATGTAGGATGTTGGAAATCTGAAAATTGGATGCATAGATTTTAACAAGGATGAATTACTTATATTAAAAAATGACGTGGATGTTTAGGTTTCTAGAATGTAGAGAATATGGATTTGTTTTCATCAAAAGATGCTTTCACCATAGAGGGCAGATCTTATGACACCAAGGTTGAGGTGGAGTTGATGCTTACCTCAAATTACAAAAAAAGATGAATGGTCTACTATTATCAATAGGAAAGGAAGAACCATAAATAATGCCTCTCTTAGCATGGTGCTAAGATCCCATTTGAAACAGAAAAAGTGATTTGCTTGTCTTAAATATAGTTTTATGCTTGCTTAAGAAGAGAGTGTATGTTTCTATTTGCTATTTTGATGTAATGTATTGTAAGCATGCTTTAATTTCATGGGTGGCCCCCCCAATAGAACTCTAACTAAATTGTCCAATAAAAACAAGTCTTCTATCATTCGAGGATATCTATTTAGTGGTGATCTTATTCAAAGCTTAGTAATCAATACACCTCCTCCAAGAACCATCTTTCTTTTACATCATCATAATAAGTAGATCACAAGGTGAGGTACTAGGGTATATGATCTCTTGTTTAAGTAGTCCTTGATGTTGTTTCTTAAATTAATTGCTTTTAAGTAGTGATTGTCGATAAAATCCGATGTTGGGTAGAGGTGATTCAAGTAGGAGTTGAATTTTATGCTTCACCTCCCTTCTTAGTGCCAATCCCCTAGAATCATGGAACACTCCCTGAAAAGATGCGAGACTTCATTATGAGCCTTTCAGTTTAGAGTTTGTCATTATAAAAACACCCAATCCATTATCTGTTTCGTCTTTTAGTAAAACTAAACAAAATTACCAAGTCGCTTAAATAATTTAATAGCTTGGTTATAGCTTACCATGGCAACCTTTGCCTTGTTTTGGTGCTCCTTGATGATACTTAATTCTATCCTTGATCCATTTGTATATGTTAGTCCTCATGAATATATCCTCTCTAACATATACATAAGGACTACCAAACACAATGGCAAAAGTATCAAGAGGCATTGTGCTTTCATCTACTTCATGTATGTATTGTGCATTTACTCCAAATTGGAATTCGTAGTTCTCTTCTTGTATTTCTACACCCTTGTCACCCATCCCTAAGGATATGGATGTGGATGTTCATATGTTTTGAGACCAAGCCTTCTAATGAATTATTTTGAAATTAGGTTGCATGGTGAGGTAGAATTTACCATGCATTAACCCTTGTCTTTTTTAGTTGCAATTGCAACCTGAAAAGTGAAAAGTTTGTTCATCCCATCAATTTTATCTTTTTTCTTAGTGTTGGTGGCTATACAATCAAGCCTGTCATTTACATCAGAACTATCCTATATTTCGATTTCCTCTTGTATTTTAACCATGAATTTTTTGAGTCCTCTTTATCCATATTCTTTCTTTACGGATGTAGTTCTGGATGTAATTTCAAGCACTTTGCATTTACATAATCATCTATTTTGCAATGACTACAATGATTCTTTCAGTCCTAATTTTTACGTGCAACACAATTACCTTTGAAATTCTTGTTCTTTTTCTTGCAAGACTCTACTTATCCTCTCCTCTTCTCCTCCACATAATGTGCTTGGATACACACTTATCCAAGTCCATTGAAATGGTGGTAAACAACCTCCACGAACTATATACACAGATCTGATACAAGTTGCTATTCTAAAACAATATCCCATGCTATTATCTACAACGTATATTCATAATTTTGCAATATTAGATTGCTCAATCACTTATATACCTCAATGCAGCAAATAAAAATGCAAAAGAATATAAAAATAACAGTGCACAACACACAGAAGGAAATACAAAAATTTACCCTAGAGAAATCCTATTGAGAAACTGTAGGAAATAATTATGTTTAAACACCAACCCATGTAAAAGATTATATTTTTTCACCAATAGCAATGCAGCGAAAAAGCCAATGTGGAGAAGTGGGTTTGGAAATGGCAAATTTTTTCTATCATTTAGTATAACTTAAACAAACTAAAAGCAGCTGAAATTTTAGAAGTAAATACAATGTGCTGAATTTGCAATGGTACTTCTTCCTCTTTTAGCTCTTTAGAAGTTTCTAGCATCTTTGTTCCTTAATAAGTTACTTTTTTTATACTTTATGCATCAAAGGGAGCTTGCTGTCCATTCCTGAAAAGGGGATGTCTCCTCCAATTCTGTAAGTCCTTGGGACATCCAGTATGGCACCCAGATCCCTAGGGACACATCCCTGTAGGAACACTAAAAAAAGATCTCGTGGAGCTTAGTAGCTATCTACAACTCCTCTGCTATAAATAGTGCTACACCGTTCTTATCTCTGCCATAGATATTAGTTTGCTCTGTCTTTCAAGTTTCAACTACAGAAAAAACACCATGCTTATTTGTTCAATGAGTCCTTGGTATTTACAAGTGGGATGGGGAGTTTTGCCACCTTTTGGAGCATGGTATTAGAATATTTAATTTAATTTTAGTCAGTTATCTTTAGTTAATTAATGGTCATTTAGTATTTATTTAGTTTATTTATTGTTTATTTAGGCTTCTTTTATGAGAAGGCGTAGTTATCTTTTTAGCTTCAGTTAAGCGGTTTGATCTTTTTAGAACACCGTCATATAAATTGCTATATATATGTTGTATATTCATGAATTAATTTTTCACATGGAACATTGTGAGACATAAAAAATTCAGATTTTTTTTTCCTTAATTTTTCTTTCATCCTTTCTTCTTCACTTAATGAGGTTAATAGAACCATCAAATAGTTGTTTTGGGTTTTGATGACAGTAAAGTTTTCCACTGTAACAAATGGTTGGATTTCTGACTGAAAATTTATAATATTATGGTAACTCAACATGCATGCAAATGAAGTTTTATCCTAAAATTCTTGGATTCCCTTCTTTTGGAGGAGAATCTATCATTAATAATTGTTTTGGAAAGCCTAATTTTGGAACATGATCCTAGAATGTTATGTTGACCTCTCCATTTCAATTGCACTACCTTATTCTTTGTATAGAGTCATTTCTTTTGGAGGGAAATCTGATATGCTTGACAATTTCATGGTCTGTTCAATTCTTGCATCATGGTGACATTGTTTGCTTTCCAATCATGTGTAGTTAATTGGGTTTTGTTTGGGTTTCTCTTTGAATATATCTTTCCAATCCTAATTTCATGATGTGGTGAACACTATGTGTCAGTATTTTTGATGTGTGACGCTTAATGTTCAACTTAGGAGGTCTACTTGTTTCAGGTATTAACTTCCTAATCAAATGATCCAATTAGGATCAATTCATAACCTTTTCAAGTTTGTTCCAAGAATGTATAGATTGTTTTCTGGTCTCAGCTTTGGTTTGAATCTTGAATGCTATAATACCATTTCTTAGAATAGTCCCCTGAGGTTTTAAAGTTATCAATTATCTGTTTCACTCTCACAATTGAAGGCAACGGTGATATGGAAATTTGCCTTCCTGTCCATTTTGGGGGCGGAAAGAAGCCACAAGAACTACACCTTTGGTTGTAACTTTCTAAACTTTTGTTTCTCCATACTGTGGGATTGATTTGAATAATTTGTATGCTGTCACATACTTTGGCTATCTCATGTCTTATTGATTTTGTTTATTATTTTAAATTTATTTCCATGATGTGGGAAGGAGGGCCAGAAAAAATACAACTTCCTCTGGTACCAGTGATACAGATTATTCCCTTAAGACATCTACAAAGTGGCAAAATACAAGGAACTTCCAAAAAGTTAGTAAAGAGACCACAAAGGTTTAGCATGGAGAAGGATCCTCTCTAGACTACAACAGATTAGTGTTTGTTGTTTTAATTTATTAAGACAAATTTGGGGCCTCGTTCAACTTGTCTAGGTGAACATTTCCAATTCAAGGGAAAAAATACTTTGTACTCCAGAACAAATCTGAGCTTGATAATGGGACACAAATTATAGTTTTATATTATATGAAACTCAGTCCAAGAAAATGAAGTCAATTCAATATGGCTCAATAACAGAAATTTGTTGAATTGTAGGTCCTATAACAGGATATCAATTGAATAATAGTTCCAACAATAGGACTTGAATTCAATAAGGATCAAGAGTAGAGCTGGTCCTGCGATATGATCTTAATCTGATCTGATCAGTAATAGGGCTTGAACCAATAATTAGTTTGCAACAATTAACTACACCAATCAATAGCAGAATATATTTATGATATTTAAATCCAAGAATTATGATTGCCAAATCAAAACTCATTATAATTAAATTAAATAGAATATTTTCTAATCCAGTTGTAAAGTTCCTTGCCAACTTTGAATCAATCTTTTTTTCCCTTCTTTTCCTCTGTTTTTTCAGTTTGGCAATTTAATGAAATCTGTTTATTGCAGATTTCTTATCATAAATATATGTGAATGCATGCATAGACTGAATTAAGGGAAATATTGCATAAACTGAAGTAACAAGAATATTCCTTTGTTCAAGAAATTCAGGTGCAAAATATATTACTGAGAATTACAAAGATAGTTTACCAATTTCTTATCTTTTATTGCTGTTAACAACTCATAACAGATCAGATTTTTATAGCAGACTTGACTGTTAGTGTAATGCCTTTCACGCCAAATGACAGAATTGATGCTCCACGCACTTGGTTTCAAGTTTACAACAATATGGTACTCACACCCAGCAGTGAGAACAACTCGACCCTTGATTCCAGTGATTAATTTGCAGGGGATGGTGCTTTTAAACAACAGAATGTCACACCTGGGGAATGCCTACTTATCTGCCCAAGTATTTTGCAAGACTTATGCCAGACCAGCAGCAAACAACCTTCAACCTAGCAAACCTTTCAATTCCACAGCCATTATAGGAAAAAAAGTCAAATAATCTCATCCATGATCAGTGCTGTCCCTTCTACCATTCGAAGAGCTAGTAATCTTCAGCAAATACCCACGGACAGCAAGTATTTAGCATAATTTGTGCATAGGAAAGGCCTATGTCCAGTCAAATGCTAGCATTCCTTCCACCCCAAGCCCTCTCAGATATATGCCTAGCAAGGATTTGTCATGATTCACCAATATAATAGCTCGACACCTTTTCCAATGTCCATGCCAGTCAAGAACAAGCCCATACGCCATCACAACTCATTAATTCAACTTACATAAATAATCAACAAACAAAAATAAGATGGTGTCCACTTCCAGTCAAACTTTTAAAATCACGCCTTAGCAGGATTACATACTCATTTGTAACACCTCATATTTGTATATTCAGTTTGCCCAACAAAGTGAAATAAGGGTATCCTCATTCAATCCACAACCTAAAACCTTTGAAATTGGTCTTCAATAGAGACTTAAAAAATTTCAACAACTTCAAACGATTAATCCAAAGCAAACCTAAAAACCTTTTATGTATAAAGCAAATCCTGACTAGATTTGCCTTTGAAGATGCATCATGAACGAGGGTTTTCATCCGCACTCAAACCTTTCGTATCTTGTCAATCCTTGTTTGGAACTGCTTTGGTGAAGAGAGAGGTTTTCATCCTTAACTCCAAGAAACTATTGGGGTTGTCGATCTATTGGCAAGAGTTTGGCCATAGACACAAACCTCTAAATCTCTACAAAGGAGTAAAACAAGCTTTTGAATCTTCTACATGCCACAAATGAGACCTCAACCTTCTTTTATAACCATCCCGGGAACTTTACAGAAAGTGCAATATAAAATCACTTTATAATTTAATTAAGCCTTATGTCCATGAAAAGTGATTAATTTAAATATTTAATTATTTTAGGCACTTTAGTCACATGATCAAGTGTCCAACATGTAAAATTTTCCATTCTCATTCCAATGAGCTATAACATTAAGGTGCCTTTTAAATTATTTTAATTAAAATAGCAACCTTAGTAAAATTAATTAAATTATAGTTCAATATTATACTTGAGTTGCAGAAACAAGCGGAAGGCATTGGAATAAAAAATTGATTGCACTAGAGTGATATCGATGATGAATGACGCTAATCGGACCAGATCAAGCGACGTTCTATAAATAGACGCTCTCTCCAAGAATCTTGGAGAAGACACCAGAAGCCAGAAATAACTTTGGAAAGTGTCTTTTGAGTACTCTACACCAGCTGAGCTTACTAATAACATCAAATAACGACCTTTTGATAAGGTTGACACACAAATGGTTAGAGCCAATTGCAAAGCAAAATAACTCGAAAATGGGGACATTATAGTCCTTCCTTCCCAAGCATTGCTTGAGGTTCAATCAATGCTTGCACAACATTAGAAACGACAAATTGTTCTAGACTGCAAGCCATGTGATCCCAGGGTCCTATGTTAATCTCAGAAAGAACCCACCATACTGATGTCATGCCACTTTGATTAACTAAAAACCCGTTGTGCCAAATCTAGACTCTCCCCTTCTGTAACCCAATAATGTATCCATCACCAAAACCCAAATTGAAATACCTACAAGGGCTGAAAACTATACCATGAAAGATTCCTACCAAAGCATCATGGTAAGGTCCACAACTGTAATTGCTCCGCTTGACATGATCTTGGGCAACAGGAAAAATAATCTGCTCGACCCAAAAACTGAAATGATAATTCGTTGTTTGGATAGGAGATGAAAACTCCTTCAATATAGAGTACAAGCGAGTTTCTATAAAGAAACGATAGAGAATGAAAGATAGAAAGAAAGCTTCCTAAAACTAACTAGATTACAAAAGATAGAAAGAAAATTTGCTAAAACTGAATAATTGACATATAGAATAGAAAGTTGCTAACTAAACTACTTAAATGACTTAAATGACCATTATAGCTAAATATTACAATATTGCTTTAATACCCTCCCTTAATGGTCATTCTACTAACTACAATATTTGTCCCAAAATTTTCCAACCAGCCGATACAACCGATGATCTTTGATGCCAACTGCAAATGTTTTCTTCTTGCTATTGAATCTCCGGTTGCCTTCCAACATGATGTTGGGTACTGAAGCCGTCCCTCCCACTATCCAAAGACACAAAAATCAAGATCAGCTTCTCAAAAAAACTTCAATTTAAAAAAAAAAAACTACTGTAAGATAGGATCACAATTTTGAGGAAAAATCATCAAATCCTCGATGCGATGATGAAATCACGCATGATTTTGTAAAAAAGTGGCAAAAACCTTGGTTTTGTGGAAAAAAGGTGAAAACCTCAGTCGCAGAAAAAACCTCTTCCAAGCACGCGAAAAAACAAAAAAACCACAATTTTTATCAAAAAATTGTTCAAAAACTTTGTTGGTAAAAACCCTCGATCTCTACCAGAAAATACTACAAATTTTATTCTATAAAAAACCTGCCAAAAAACCCCACGATTTTTGTTTAAAAAAAACTGAGGGAATTTATAGGTAAAGAACACGATTTTTTTAATATTTTTTTTTGCCAAAATAGAACCTATGCTCTGATACCATGAAATGATAATTTATTATTTACAAAGGAGATGAAACCTCCTTAAATAGAGAATACAAGCGATGTTTCTATAAAAGAAACGATCAAGAATGAAACACAAAAAGAAAACTTTCTAAAACTAACTAATTGGCATATAGAATAGAAAGTTACTAACTAAACTACTTAAATGACTTAAATGACCATTATAGCTAAATATTACAATATTACTTTAATAAAAACATATTCCTCAACATATCTCCTCACGGTGTCCTAAAATGATGCCAATCAATCCTTGACTAGAGGTTGGCATAGAGATGACATTAGTGTTGATCCTGAAATTAGCTATCTTGGAAATGCCTCTTCGGTCATAAACTGATAACTCCTCACCAACACTTAATATCCAAATGTCAAAAGGCTGATTCCAAGCACGCCAACTCACCCAACCAACTGCAATCATAAAAGCATCATCCAGAGATATATATGCTAACATCATGAAATGACTGCAGTAACCATCACTCACCCAAATGGAAGTAAAAATTAACTGAACTGTACCAAGAAGATCTCCCACAACTTGTTGCCATAAAGCCTGCAAGGGCTCAAAATCTATCTGCTCAAACAAATGTTGCCAAACTCAGCACTGCAATATTGGGGCAGCAGTTGTCAATATGAAATACTCCTTAAAACATAGAACAATGACCAGATTACTTTTACCAGCCAACACTAACCAAGAATTACTCCACTGCTGGGTTGGAGATACCGGCCAATCCCTTTGTGTGCAAACATTCAAAATCCTATGTAGGCTGATTGGAAAGTGGAGCGGTACCAACTCTGAACTTTGTCCACAACTCCAATCTTGAGACAACGCCTCATTGTTGGAAACTTCTCTTGGGTCCCAATTTTTGTGATTGTCACCAACCACATCGTTGAATTCGGCAAGTGCTACATCATCTAACTCAGAGTGGATTATTAAATGATATATCAGCACCCATCTCAAACAATTGGTTATCAGAAAAAACAAGATTAATTTTCATTGTCAAACTCAAACCAATCCTCTTGCTGATCCAAACTTCCCTTTCTTGATTTCTTGGGGCAATGTAGTAGATCAAACTCCTCATGAATGCAATCAAGTTCTTCAATTACTTGCTTGATCTCCTTGGCCCTTCATTTTCTTGTTCTTTGAACTATTTGACTACCTGTTGTGACGTTTTCACACATTGCCCCATTGCAAATGGGGACCCATGTTTTTGCTTTTTAGGGTTTGTTTTCTAGGTCTTTTAGGGTTTTGTTAGTTAGCCTTTGCGTTTTGAGTGTCGACCAGGTGATCACATGGATAAGCAAGTCCGGCTTGGCTAAGTCTGGAATGTCCTGAAATTTGGCTAAGTCTGGAATGTCCTGATCCTGAAATTTGACTAAGTCTGGAAACTGAAAAACCTCAAAAAACTAGATTTTGCAATATAACTCCTGGAGGTCTGAAACCACTCTCAAACATCCTGAAAGTATATAATGGAATATAACTTAAATGTTATATTCCATTAAAATTGTCCTGATAGAGAGTTCGAAAAGTCAAATTTCGCTCCTGTCCTTCTCCAAGGGTTCGGAGCGAAAAGCGCTCCTGTCCCTCTCCAAGGGTCCAAGGCGAATTGCTCGTGTCCCTCACCAAGGGTCCAAAGCGAAAAAGCTTAGTGGACTCATTCCTGACCTTGTTTGGACAAATTGAGACATCAAAGGCATGATGGAGGACAAAATGAACGTGATAGAGCATCCAGACTTGATCAAAAACGATGAAATGATGAAGTTTTTGCCTAGAAGGTCAAATTCGCTCCTGTCCCTCACTGAAGGACCCGAGCGATTTTCTTTATATGCACATTTTTTGGACGTTAACTTTTATTCATAGCATGAAGTAAGATGATATCTTCCTTAGCCAAGACATTTCATGGTGAAAAGTGAAGCATTTGGGCCTAGAGGACAAAAATCGCTCCTGTCCCTCACTGAAGGACCGGAGCTTGAAATCCAAAATTGCCTTGTCCTTGAAAGATTTGAACGATTTCGCGAATTGAGAAGATCAAAGGAGATACATTTTATCAGTTGAATATAACTTGAAAGCGCAATCATGAGGAAAATTGACCCTAGAAGCAAAATCGCTCCTGTCCCTCACCAAGGGACTAGGGCGAATTTAAGTGATAGCTCCCGTCCCTCTCTCAGGGACCAGAGCAATTTTCCTTATAAGACAGGTTTTGGGCGAAGATCAAGTAAGTTTTAAGTTTGGGGCAAGCAAAGACAGGGGCGACCTCATCCAGTCTAACATCGGCAAGGACGACCTTCTTTGGACTAACGTCACCAAGGGCGACCTCTTCAAATCCAGCATTCCCAAGGCAAGGTACATCAATCGTCCTGCACATCAAGGACAAAAGGAGTTAGAACAAGAGTTAATTAAAGATAGCCTCTCAACGACATCAAATTGAATATTTACCAAGTTACAAGTGTTAGATGAGGTGGCATCCTAGTCATCACTTCTCCAGTCAGTGTGGTCCACCTCAGCATGTCCAGATTCAATGTACCTAACTCATGGAAGGTGGCACAAACTCCGATGTACCTACCCCGGCTATCCATTGGTCGATTTTTCTAGAGAGGACATGTGTCCAAGCAATACAATTTAATCATTGGTCAAGCATTAAATGTTATGTAATGGTTGTAACAAACCCTAATTAGGGTTTTCATTGTTGAATCTTGGCCATTGATCTTGAATTGATCTAAGCCATCGAATTGTATTGTGGGCACTATATAAGCCCTGGCATTTCATTTGTAAAGGCTAATTAGCAATAGTTAGATAATAGTTAGAGAGTTGAAAATAGTTAGAAGATAGAAATAGAATAGTAACTAGAGTAGAGTAGAGAGAGAAGGCAAAGATTGTTGCCAAGAGGTTGTTGTAAAAGACTTGTAACTTCATTGAAGAAATGGTGAAATTTATGGGTCAATTCGACAATTTGCATGGTCTTTATACTTCTCATATTTGATTTCATGTTATTAGATGAGTGGAAGAAATATGCTTGATTGATGGTGAAATTCGCATATCCATACTACTAGCAGTTTGTTGATTGCAGACTTGCTTTGTGTAGTCAACTGGAATCATTCAGCTTAAGCCTAACTTCAATTGTCGCTTCTTCATTGATATGCATCAACCTGATGGTGTCTATGCCTGCAGTGATGATTTGAACATCATAAAGCTTCCCTTTGAAGATCGCACTAGCCTTGTGGAGATGGTCCTGCGATGTCAAAACAAGACCTAGTTAGAGTTTCATCAAAGATCAATCATTGCTCCTACATTCTTAGTATTAGGATTAGATCCTCTCTTCGCCCTCATCCTTTTTCCATTTTTTCAAGTCAAAGCCAGTAAGAGCCTATGTTCCAGCAATATTCAAAGCAGATCAAACGTTCAGGCATCAAATGTAAGTCCCCTTGTGATTCCAGCAAATCACATCATACCACAGAGAGCTTATCCACACGTAGAGACCCTACTAAAAAGAACCTTGGAGTCATCCTGATTGATCCTTTGTCGCGATATTTTCAGCAATCAGAGGCTTTATTCAAGAGAGGATAAGGTACCTTTAGGTATTTTATTCTGTGTTTGATAGTGTACAAAATACACGTCAACACTACCTCAAGCTAATTTTCTGTTTCTTGAAGAGCCATTTGAGCACTTAAAGGAATCCTTAGTTATACTAAGCTCTAAAGTGAGATTATCAATCTTAACCTTTGTTTTCTAAACATAGATAAGGACTCGTCTGCAAGCTTGGTTGCCACATCTCTATCTTTGATCATAAGCAAGTAGGTTGATTTTATGACTTCCATAGTACTCTTATCTTTTGAAAATCAACAAGAAAGATAATTTGCTCACTTTGACCTCTTGGTGAATTTTGAATTAAGTTTTCTGCCAGCCTATTTGTACCATCCAATTTAGATAAACCTTGCACTTCATTATCAACAGTTAGCAAAAATCGTTTTCTCCAATCATGATCATGCATGGATGGTGAACTGCTGCTATGATGCAAATAAAAATCAAAACTCTCTTAATACCTTTCAGCAGTGTCTCCATGGCTGTCCCAAATCTCTTGTGACTCTCCATTACCATCCTAATAAAAATGCTCAACATTAGGACATGGATCAAAATCAACAGAGTTATTAAGCCTTTGCTCACAACCAGCTCCATGCAATGATATTTCTGATTTGTTTTCAAGATCAAACCTCTCAAAAGAAGCTTCCTCAATGCCATCCTCCATGCATAACTCCCTAGATGAAGTTAGAACAGCATTAGGGTCAAAAGGAAATTCATCCCAATATGGATCCTCATCATACTTAGGTGCCAACACACCCAAATCCCAAGTACTTCAGGGCTGTTTTCTTTGTTCATTATGCTCCTCATGAGTGGTTGTCTCTCTGAATAAATCACTCTCCAAAACACCAATACTGAAGGCATCATGAAATACCCTTGTGCATAGGTTTGGTTTGGAAGTAAAATCCAAACCCACCTGAGCTGTCATCACTGGAGTGTGTTAAGAGATTGTCACTATAAGCTAGCATGGAAGCTTCAGTATCCTTAACTTCAGCATGCTTTACATCTGAAAACACATTGGTGAACTCAACATCATCACTTACTTCTACTCCACTAGAATCATCAAGGAACTTGATAGTCTCAGAACATCATTAGATAAATCAGAACTTGAACCCAAGGAGGCTGTTTTGTATTGCTCCTCATGCACAACTGCAGTTACATGCATGTTTAAGAGGTCATCCTAAGGCTCTGTAACACATTCCTCTTGTAATAAGTCATCTTCTCAAATCAAATGTTCTGCTATGAACTCCTCTTCATCCACCTTCTCCTCATTAACCAAGAAAGGTTTCAGCTTTTTCTCACACTGAACAATTATCTTTTCAGCTAAGTCTTGCTCAATTGATAGGATTCCATGATCACCCTTCTTCATATTTGTTTCTCCTTTACCTCCGTTCTTTCAGTTTGGTTATAGTTTGTTTTCATTGTTTCAGTTTGGCAATGGTTCTGAAATTTTTTTATCGCAGATTTTTTATCATAATGATATGTGAATGCATGCATAGTCTGAATTAAGGGAAATTTTGCATAAACTGAAGTAACAAGAATATTCCTTTGTTCTATAAATTTAGGTACAAAATATATTACTGAGAATTACAAAGATAGTTTACAAATTTCTGACCTTTTGCTATGAACAACTCATATAACAGATCAGATTTTTATAGCAGACTTGGCGGGCTGTAAGTGCAATAACTTTCATGCCAAATAATAGAATTGATGCTCCACACTCTCGGTTTCAAGTTCACAACAATATGGCACTCTCATACTCAACACTGTGAACAACTTGACTCTCAATTCCAATGACTAATTGGCAGGGAATCATGCTTTGAAAGAACAGAATGTTATGCACGGGGAATGCCCGCAGCTGCCCAAGTATTTTGCAAG
This sequence comes from Cryptomeria japonica, assembly GCF_030272615.1. Classification (NCBI taxonomy): domain Eukaryota; kingdom Viridiplantae; phylum Streptophyta; class Pinopsida; order Cupressales; family Cupressaceae; genus Cryptomeria; species Cryptomeria japonica. The sequence goes on along the minus strand of NC_081405.1, from coordinate 420,332,864 downwards.
ACTTACACCAGACCAGTAGCAAACAACCTTTGACCCAACAAACCCTTCAATTCCATGCAGCTCATTATAGGAAAATGAGTCAAATAATCTCATCCACGCTCAGCTCTGCCCCTTCTAACATTCAATTTGCTAGTAATCTTCAGCAAATGCTCATGAACAGCAAGTATTTAGCATTATTTGTGCACAGGAAAAGGCTCCATCTAGTCAAATGCTGGCTTTCCTTCCATGCCAAGCCGTCTCAGATATATGCCCAGCAAGGAGTTGCCATAATTCACCAATATAGCAAATCGAGTCCTTTTCTAATGTCCACGCCAGTCAAGAACAAGTCCATACGCCACAATAACTCATTAAGTTGACTTACATAAATTAACAGAAAACAGAAATAAGATTGCGTCCACTTCGCCTTAGCAGCAGTACATACTCATTTGCGATGCCTAATATTTGTATAATCAGTTTGCCTAGCAAAGAGAAATAAGGGTACTCTCATTTGATTGACAACCTCAACCCTCTGAAATTTGTCTTTAATGATGACTTCACAAATTTCAACTTCAAATGTTTAATCCAAAGCAAACCTGAAAACCTCTTTTTGCACAAATGCAAACCCTGATTGGATTTGCCTCTGAAGATGCTTCACGAATGAGGCTTTTCTTCCCCTTTCGAACCTTCAGCACTTTGTTGATCCTTAGTGGAATTGCTCTAGTGAGGACAATGGGTTTTTGTCCTCACTCCAAGAAACCTTTGAGGTTTTTTGAAATATCCCCACAATTTTTTTTGATAATTTCTAGTTTACAACACAACAAGAACCCGTTAAGGTTAGCAAATGAAAATACAACAATACTGAAAATGCAACCATTCCACTTTCTGATCACCATGTGCCCAATATGGGAAGGTGAGAGCATACGGTGTTGAGGGGATCGTTAGCTTCAAATCACTAGAAATTATTACAATGCTTGGGTGGCAAGCCAGCCCCTTCCGCTTATTCAGCAGGATATTGAAAAGCACTGAAAATCACTTGGTGGTAAACCGGCCAAGGACAAGCTAAGAAACTGAAATTACAATCACACAACCACTTATCCAATGGGAGGACTAGGAAATGAAGATTACAATCAACTCAACCGCTTATTCAGCAAGAAGACAACATGACAAACAAATGATAGGCGGCATGGCCAGCCTCTTCCACTTATGCAATGGGTGATACAAGTAAATTGCAGAGAAGTGGATTGTTCAGTACTACTGAAAGAATTTTACAATAATTTAACCTACAACTACTGTCAGAACAAGAGATTTTCAACTCCAATAAAAGGAAAGTTCTCTCAGGGATTACAAAGATAACACTGAAATTTCTAACCAAATACACACTTAACCAAAACTGAAATGAAGTTATCAGCAACACCAAAAAGGTACCAGCAGCAAAGAAAAGATCACAACTCACTCAAAACTCCACCAAACAGCTCCAAACTGGTGGTCAAAAAAAGCTAGGGGATAGGTGATCAAACCCCCAACTCAACAACCCCATAAAAACTTCATTGAAAGTATTGCACGCTGCCCAAGGGTTGACTGAAAATGTACGACCAGCAGGGAAATTCAACTAGCAAGGAAAAAATGCACACAAAACCACTTGACACGAGCCTCTAGATGAAGAATCGCCCAGCAGAGAAGCTTCCAACAAGCTACTACACAGAAAAATCAGATACTCGAGCAGAAAGTTATGATTGAAAATCACCTACAGCCACTCCAAAAACCAGCAAACTGGAAACACACCCAATACACAAAATATTGAAAAGCTCACAATCCCTTCTATCAGCACAATCTATCTCTCTGGATGAAAGATAGTCATAATAAACCAGCTAGGTGCTATCTTTCAAGCACGAAACTAATGGTTGCTAGGAAGATCTCAACTTCGAAGCTCAATCTGACACCATTCCGGCAGCATAACATTATCATTCATCAAGCATAACCAAAACATGAACCCAACACTCTTATTTATAGACTCCGGAGATTCAAATTCAAATTCACATGGCGCCCAAATTCCCTCATTTCATTTGCATTTCATTACATGACACCCTCAAGGCTTGGTGTCCTCTCTTCAAGTCTCCCAGTCGAACTTTTCCATGGTCAACAAGTTGCAACATAATAACATTATAAAACATGAAATACTTTTCATTCTTGACGCCACCTGACTTAGGGAAATAAAATGAGACTTAGGATAAAAATATATTTTTTCGCCCTCCTAAATCGTCCCACCAAATAAGTCAAATATTAAAACCAAAGATGTAAATATCGGCTAAAAATCGCCTAAATCGCAATATATCCCGATCCAAAACCCTAGCTGATTTAATCACCATTTAAATCGGGTCGAGTGTTTTTTCCAGTTAAAATCGCAAAAAAATCGCGTAGAATACAGTGAAAATAGTAGGTGCGGAAATTATAAAGAGCCTTTATAATTTTTACGGAGGGCAAAGTCTGGTTTGTTTAGTGCGTGAGAGGGAGTTGCAACGACCGAAGTTTGGTTTGTTTAGCATGCAAGAGGGAGTCACGACGGCTGACGGGTTCCACGAGTGACGGGATCCAAATATATTGATGTTTCCTGTTCAAGTGTCTGCTAGGAGTTGTGTTAGAAGTTAGAACTAAGATATTGATGTAAGTTATTGATAATAAATTTATAATATATTGATATTGATATTATAAGTTTATATAAAGGTCTTATATAAAGTTATAATATATTGGTATTGATATTTATTTTCAGGGCTTATATAATATATTGATATTTTTTAGAATATTTTAAAAAATTATATATTTTCAAATGTTCGATAATTATGTCGATTTATTCCCGATTTTTTGCCGATTCTCGATTTTTAAAAATTTTTCGGCGAAAAGATTTATTGCTGATTAAGATATTTACATCTTTGATTAAAACCTTAAGCTAAGGTATTAATATATAATAAATCACCTTTAATTCAAAAACTGATTAATGCCAAATTTAGTTGGAAACTGAAGTGCTGAAAACCATCGAAACTGAACTGGGTTGGAGCTTTGCATTGAACTGCTAAAAATAGCACTGCCTAAAATAGTACTTACTAAAAATAGTAAGTTCTGAAAACAACTCCAAAAAGATTGCTCTTCGAACCCTATGGATGAGTTCAGAAAACCCAGAAAAACCCAAAAACCTTGACGGGTGCCATCAACTTGCTAAAAATAGTAAGTTTTGAATACTTCTTGAATTGAATGCATGTCACACCTTTGCGAAGCTCTCAGAAAACCCAGAAGGAATCCACAGTCTGAATTGTAGAATTCCAACTAGTCAATCGCCAAACAACTCACACAAACCTCCACAAAAGTTGGAAACCCTAATTTCTGCTTCTAGTTAGCCTATGGGTCTTCGGAATAGGCTAATGGTCAACTGAACTTCTCATCACTAAGAAGGGGAAATTACATTTTTGTCTTGTTGGCAAGAGTTTGGCCATAGGCACAAACTTTTAAAATCTCCGTGGAGAAGTAAAACAAGCTCTTGAATCTTCTATATGCCATAAATGAGATCACAACCTTGCACTCTGTTGATCCTCGGTGGAACTGCTTTGGTGACGACAAAGGGTTTTCGTCCTCAGCTTCAAGAAACCATTGAGGTTTTCGTCTCATTGGCAAGAGTTTGGCCACAAGCACAAACCTTTAAATCTCCACAAAGAAGTAAAACAAGCTTTTGAATCTTCTCTATGCCACAAATGAGATCTTAGCCTTCTTTTATAACCATTCCGAGAACTTTCCAAAAAGTGCAATATAAAATCACTTTGTAATTTAATTAAACCTTATATCCTTGAAAAGTGATTTATTTAAATATTTAATTATTCTAAGTCACATGGTAAGTTTCTCCATTCTCATTCCAATGACCTATAACACTAAGTTGCCTGTTAAATTATTTTAATTAAAATAACAGCCTTAGTAGAATTAAGTAAAATATAGCTCAATATTAGACTTGACTTGTGGAAATGACCAGAAGACATTGAAATTGAAAACTGACCACATTGGAGTGATACGGATGATGAAATGTCCCCAGTTTTGTGCCTTCCTTAGCGCCGATGTTTTTTCAGGGATTAGCCTATCTAATTGGTCTCTGTAGGCTAATGAGTTGATTTGGAGGCCATTCAAGATTCTTCAGTTGACACTTTGGGTGTCATTTTCTTGTGTTCCCCTTTCTAGTGCATTGAGATATTTGAGATTTACCTTCCAGGGGCCATTCAGACTCTATTTGCACTCACTATATTTAGTATGTCACATGGACATTGGGCTGAACCTTACTATTTATAGTAAACCATCTGGATAATCAGCAGGCACTGTGGTTACCCCTGGGGTGTGTTAGAATTAATTAATTGTTTTTATATTGGCTTCAATTGGAGTTTATGATTTATTTATTATTATTAAAGTAATGACTTTAATAATATTAATTATCAAAAGTGACTTTATAAGGAGAAAATAAAATAAAAGTGAGTTTTTAATCCCACTTTAAGAGTGGAGGCTCATCAACTGTTTGGGAAGTCTTTATAGAGGAGCCTCGTCCTTCTCAAAAACATGTGATCTTTTGATATTGGAATTTCTCCATAGTTGCTGGTGTGATAGTGACAACCATTTTCAAGGACGAATACCCTTGGGAATTTGTGGGTTGGACGGAAACCCAACTCCACGTAGAGAGGTGGATTCATTCAGAATTCATTTTGGGGCTTATTTGTAGTGACATGAATAGTGCCATGAATAGTGGGTGATTAGTGCCATGAATAGTAACATGAACAGTGCCATGAACTGTGCTGCTACAGTGATGTGAATAGTGCTTGGAGTAGGTTTAGATTTGTTTGAGAAAGGGTTTGTTAGTATTTCATTGCTAAGTTGTGCTAGGGTTTGTAGGAGATCTTGGAGAGTTTGGCATCACCAAATTGCAATCAGCATTGTGTTCTGGACCTTCCAATTATCTACAGAAAATCTCAGACTTGTTGGAGTCCAGATTTGAGTTTGTTTCAACATCATATGGTCTTCTACATTTCTCATCTCATTGCCATTGGAGTTATGCATCGTCCGGGTATGTTGTAATTGTTGAACACTCAAATACTTAGGGTTTGTACTTGCTGTTACAGTCTGATAAATACCTGATTTATTTGTAATTCAGACCTCATATTTCACCAATAAAGGGTTCTTTGGTATTGTTAAGTTGTTTGTTATGTTTCTCTTATTTGGTACATGTAATTGCAACACAATCAATCCAAAATTCAAACAGCAAGACTAAGAAATTCATATCAGACCCAGAAAAATCAGAATTCAGAGGTTCACATGCCAAGTGTTTGACAAAATGCCAAACCATCAAAACTGGAAATTAAGGGCAGAATAAGCAGGGGTTCTTACAGACTTGTGGAAATGACCAAAATACATCGAAATTGAAAACTGGCCGCATTGGAGTGATATGGATGATGAATGATGATAATTGGACCTGATATCTTTGCAAGAATTTTAGAGAACACACTAGAAGCCAGAAATAACTTTGAAAATTGTCTTTTGAGTCCTCTGGACCATCTAAGCTCACTGTTAATATCAAATAACCTGTGTTACGCTGAGTTTCCGGGACAGGGACATCGGGGGACAATGGGATGAGTTTCTGGGACGGCAAATTTTTTGGCCAGTTTTGGGGATGGTGGGGAGAAGACTATTTAAAATATAGGGAAAATTTAAAATATATAGGGAAATTTTAAATGTTCATATGAAAAATAGATAAAGCATGTATATATACATTATGTTCATACGTAAACATGGATAAAGCAGCTATAAGTACATTATAAAACTTTAACATACCACATTTGTGTTCAGAATTCATTGTCAATATTCAATATGCATTCATAATTTAGAATTCATTGTCAATACTCAATATGCATATATAATTGAAAATTCATAGTCAATATGCTAGCTCTTGTTTGCATGTAGTTCATTGTTTCTTTCTAGTTGGAGAATATTTTGATAGTCTTCCATTATTATTATGACCTATAACTGCTTCTTTGTGCACTACAAAGTTTTGGGTGTTTGTGAAATTCATTACGAAGCTGTTATTCATATTTCTGAGTGCTTTTGGCTATGATTCAGACTTGTTTACCTTTCATATCAATGAAAAGTCCAATATTGCAGACCTGCAACCACTTTTTTACACACTACCAAGTTCTAAGTGTTTGTGAAATTTATTACCAGGTTGCTGCTCATTATTTCTAAGTGCTTTTAGAAGTGATTCATGTTGATTTGCCACAGGTATCGCATGCCCAAGAACAACATATATTTCCTAATTGTATCGCACCTGGCAGACCATTCATACAGATCATAGCAAATATCGTTATGTCTTATATGCTTCCCTAATGCCCACGACATAGAGATAAAATACTCGGTAAGAGACGTGGACTGACATGTCCCAATCGGGGAGTCATTAGAGAAGGGTGCGATTAGTTATGAGCAAACAACCAAATCATTATGCAATCAATATGTAATTAGTTATTCGCTAACAAACAAAATGGATACTGGCAAACATAACAGTTAGAGAGGAGATGCAATCGTTGACAGTGATCATAAGTAAATAAACTGTTAAGAGTTGCGACAGCAGCAGGTGAAAGATATCTCATGTCACTACAACATCAACACTCCCTCTTAGCTAGGGAGGTATCTTTCCATATATACTTGTCATGGAGTCTCTCAACATGACATCCACAATGCCTACTCCCATTTGTGGAAAAGAGTTCATCACGAAGTCACTCAACGTGATGTCCATTATGGCTACTCCCATTAGTGGAAGGGAACAAGTGCACAAGTGCCCATCACGGAGTCACTCAATGTGATGTTGTCATGGAGTCTCTTAACATGACGTCCACCATGGCTACTCCCAAAGGGTGGATAAACACAAGTACAAGAGAATCATCATGGAGTCTCTCAATGTGATGTCCACAATGGCTACTCCCATTAGTGGAAAGAGACATATCGTAATGGAGTCACTCAACATGACATCCACCATGGCTACTCCTAGAGGGTGGAAAGAACCGCATCTCCGTCTCAGAGATGGACAAGGGCTTTCACCTCAAATTTCTCCATCTTAGAGAAAAATGCATTACAAGGGCTTTCACCTCATGTTTCTCCGTCTCAAAGAAACATACGCTTCAAGGGCTTTCACCTCATGTTTTTCTGTCTCAGAGAAACATACGCTACATGGAATCTTCATGATGATGTGACTCCCTTTGAAGCTCCAAGTACTTGCATCAACCTATTGCCTGCAATGCTTGCCTTAGAGGAACGTTTTCCAACACCTCCGGCGCTATTGACTTGCGAGTGTTTTTAGGACTGTCCTTCTCGACCTCATCCCAGATCACCCTGTTTTGAATAGGTTTGCGGAGCTACCAATGTCAAATTCAGATTGACTGTCTTGTGCAATTCTATTCTCTGTAGTTGAAGAGGTCTTTCAAGGACTTAGCACCTAGCCTTGCAACACTGCAACCCACTTAGCTGACACCTTCACTTCTCCTCAGTGAGCCTCTCTAGTTCCTCAAGACATAGGACTCCATTTTGCTGAATACAAAACTCCCTCTTGATCCCTGCCTCAATAGAGATTACAAAAAAATCCTCTAGAGGTGAACTCCTCCATTGAAGAATTTCAGAAACTTAGTCCTCTGCTCAGACATGTCATTGTTTTACTCAACTTGCTCCTTCAGCTTGATTTCTCCAATGATCTGCAGCAATGGCTACTATTGGACTCTGCATAACTGTATGCACATATGATTTGACAACCCAACCACTGGATGATATATACTTGAACCCTGCATCCTCCACCTGATCACGGTTAGAATGCAATACACCTAGAAGAACATTGGAATCTATCCATGTCATATGTATAAGGTTGCCAAACTCTATTTGAAGACTGTTCTTATCAACAATTGCAGTATTGTCCAGCCACAAATTTCTTCAGCCTGTGATACTGACCAATATTTTCTTTTTAGCAATGGCTCCACCAGTACATAATGTTGACTGTGCAATGCATAATGCAAAGGTGTTTCACCATTTGATGTTACATATGTGGCACAGTCCATTTCCAGAAGAGAGTTTACCATATGGAGATGACTGTTCACAGCTGTTGTGAAGAGAGCCGATTCATCCTCCTTGTTGCGCGTGTCCATAAGCACTCTTTCTGCTTTTAAATCCTTAGCGATGCGCCCCCCTTCTGATATGATATCCTCATCGCTTTCTGGTGACTCATCGCTCTTCTTTCGGGTGCCTGTAAGTATTGACGACTCCTCAGTGATTTTTGCCAAATCTATGCGATGTGGAGATTCCTTTTCTCTTTCCAATATGTCAGTGAGTCCTTTCTCTCCATTAAGTAATATTTCGAGCATAAGGGTGTTGTCTCCTCCCCTCGTTGCCTCGTGCAGACAGGTGTTTCCTTTGTTATTTTGATATTTCAAGAAAGACATTTTTCTTGGCATCGTCGCTTCTCTAAGTCGATGTAGCAGGGCAAGAACAAAATTGGTATGGCCATGATACGCCGCTATGTGCAAGGCTGTGTTTCCTCGCGAAATTTCTCCTCAAATATCAATATTCTTCTCCAAGTCAGACAGATTGGTACTCATGCTGAAGATGATCCTTCACGACAGAATCACCATGATTATGGCGCCCTAGCAGTGGCACTGTGTATTGCCACAAACTCCTCGCAAGACTTCTTAATGTTCACCCGTCAATTAATGAAACGATCCAGTTCACAAGCTCTAAAATATATCTTCACATTGACAACAAATAATAATCTTTATCAAACCGGCTTTCTCAAATCCCTTCCGCATAATAATTTTAGCCATGATAAAAATATTATGAATCGCCAATATTGAAGGAGCCCTCAATATAAGGAAACAATATTATTTTTGAGAAACACGCCGTTCATGCCCAAAGTAATGTCCCTTCCTTTATGTCTGAGTTAACACCCACTCTGCTGAATTCTTCATTAACCTGGCTTTGATACCATGTTGATTTGACACAGGTATTGCATGTCCAAGAACACAATATATTTCCTAATCGTATCACACCTGGCAAACCATTCACACAGATCACAGCAAATATCGTTATGTCTTATATGCTTCCCTAATGCCCACGACATAGAGGTAAAATACTCGATAAGAGACGTGGGCTGACATGTCCCAATCGGGGAGTCATTAGAAAAGGGTGCGATTAGTTATGAACAAACAACCGAATCATTATGCAATTAATATGTAATTAGTTATTCACTAACAAACAAAATGGATACTGACAAACATAATAGTTAGAGAGGAGATGCAATCGCTGACAGCGATCATAAGTAAATAAACTGTTAAGAGTTGCAACAGCAGTCAGGAGAAAGATATCTCTTGTCGCTACAACATCAACAATTCAGACATGTTTATCCGTCATATTAGTGAAAACCCAGTTTTACAGACCTATAATAAAATTAAAAAATGTTTGTTTTGAGCATTTGAATCTTTTTTTTTTAATTGTGCTGACGTCCCCAACCATATTGGGGATGGGGGGACGACCCTTTTGAGAATCATTGCCGTCCCCAAGTTTTCGGGACGTTTCCCACAGATTTTGCAATTTTGGGGGTGGCGGGGGTACGTCCTCTGGCCATCCCCAATTCCCCAAAATGTCCCTAGTATGGGGACGGGGGATTTTAGCCTGGGGATGCATCCCCGGGTAATGTAGCAAATAACGACTCTGATAAAGTTGACACACACCCAGAAGGGCAAAGCCAATCATAAAGCAAGAGAACCCAAAATCGGGACATTACACAAGTCAACATTCCTTGCAGTTAAGAATTATCACTCCAGAGTCAAAGTAAAGTCTTGTAAATATGAGTAAAAAGTAAAAGAGTGCAATATCCTGTTAGTGTTGAAATAAATTGACAAAATTACCTTTTTGATGTCACAAGCGAATCACTGTGGAGCAATCAGGAAACACAGACATCACCTTATATAGTCGCTGATATTGCCTTAATGTCATCATATAGCTTGCTGATGTCACATGCACAAATTCCTATAGAGTTCTCTTTTCTGCCATAAATACAACTGTTTTTTTTTTTTCAAGACAAATCAATGCTTGGCTGGAAAAGCTCTTTACTTTTTCGTCAATTCTTGGAATTCGGATGTCATTTGAAATCGGCTATATGCAGCATTGCCTAGATTTTAGGTTTTCAGAGAGCATTGTAACATTGTGCAAATGACAAGGTGCATACGGGTAACTTGAGATTGTGGATTCCCAAGAGATTTGCTTATGTAATTCCAGATTTTCTTGTTATTTGCAATATCAAAGTTTGCTGCTCAGAGTCGTAATTTCAAATTCCCGAGCATTTAAAAAACTAAAAAATGCTGAACCGTTTTGTTAAAGCACAGATTCCAATTACCTACTTGTGTTGGGACTAATGAAATCTTCTTCTCGTATTTTGGATTCTCAGGAATTTTTAAATCAGTTTCTCATCAATAGACAGACCAATTACGTATGCAACTGTGAAACTAGAGAATAACAGAATATGATAATAGTTTGGGTACATCATGTTCCTTATGTTTATTTTCTGTGATTGTGAAATTAGATTTTGACAAGTTATACATTCCCAATTCAGAAAACCACAAAATTAGGGAGAACAACATTTGAGTTTGGCACATTTTTTTTCCATATAAGGTTTATAACCCCTGCCCGGTAACACCTTTTCTAACTGGACATGATTGATTGATTCCATTGATTTATTCTTGAATGAGTATAAAAAGTGCAAAAGTTGGAATGACTTGCCTCGAGCATGGAACTGGCTATTGTGTTTGCATTATTAAATTTGTTTTAGATTATTAAATGCAAAGAGGGTAAGTTCTTTGTTAATCACATCTCTGTGATTGTGCCTTTCGGAATTATCTTTGCTTTTGCTTTGGTTATCAATTCCTAAAATATTGAGTACTGTACAGCTTTCCAAGTTTTTCATCTTCTGCTTCCCTAATTACTCAGTTTGTATATAAAGAACAGGGACTTTAAACAATTGACTCAAGAATATGGAACTTACTGTCGGTTGTTTGCATTTTTTACTTGCTGTCTATTACCTTGTAGTGGAGGTTTGCATGGAGAGAATTGTACTGACAACAGGGAATTGTATCAATCAATATAATGAAAATCTTGGTAGTTTCAATCACTGAGCCTAAATCTGATTGCATGCAGGTTGGAGTTATTCCTAGGATTAATAGCTTAAAGTATGATTTGCCCAATGTAAATCTTGCGGTATCCCTTCATGCACCATTGCAGGAGGTCCGATGTCAGATAATGCCAGCAGCACGTGCGTATCCTCTCAGAAAGCTGATGGATACATTACGTTCTTATCAAGAGCATTGGTAAGTTAAATGCAATTATTGGATATATTTATATGAAGACCCGTTGGAAAATGTAGTTGTACTGGGTATTGTTGGTTGAGGTCTAGCATTTGGGGGTACATGTGATTAATTATGAGGTCTGAATACTTTAGTTGCTCACATTCACAAGAACTGTAGGATGCTGCAAATCTCTAGAAGCCATAGAATCAAATTTGAGTCTTGATTTTATGTCCATATTGAATAAAAGAAAAAATTAAGCAAGAAGAAAACAACAAAATAATGAGGTCCTGCTAAATTTATAAGAAAGTATTTATTGTGACTTTCAAAATGCAGGGTCAAGATTTCAAACCTTAGTTCTGTAGAAGGTTAAAGTTTGACAAACTAGTGAATTAGGCCCCTTTTCTGCCAACAGCACGGGATTTCATATATTCCATTATGCATTTTGTTAAAACATGATTGATGCTGTTTATTGAATTCAATAGCTAAGTTACAAAGATTTACCGGGAAATATTTTCTATGATCACAATCTTTCTGAAATGTCCTCTGTTACAAAGTTTTTGGAAAGGGTGCAATAGATTGACAATTGGCCTAGGAAACCAATTCATTAAGCATGAAGAACTACCGAGGATGAAGAGGAGTATGCAAACATTAAAATAGAAACTTATGATTATGTAAACATTAAAAATAGAAACTTAAGATTCTATCCTATTTCTTTGACAGAGACACCAGCATATTTTTCCATAGATCACATCTAACAACTTTTTTGTGTCCTTCGGTTTTTGCAGTAAGCGTAAAATTTTTATAGAATATATTATGCTTGACGGGATTAATGACCAAGAAGACCAAGCACACCAATTAGGAACGTTGCTAGAAGAGCGTGAAGTGGTGATTATCTATTAAGGACCTGTTTGATTTTTCTGCTGTTTGGGTTTTGCTCAACTTTAATTTACTCGAATTTTATCAGTTTGGGATTTTTCACTGTTTTCTTTTTGTTTTGCTATCTTGCAGGTGGTAAACTTAATACCTTTCAATCCTATTGGAAGTATCAGTAAATTTAGTTCAAGTACCAAGGAAAATATAGAATTATTTCAGAAGGTTCTCAGAAACGTCTACAACATCAGGACAACTGTTCGTCAAGAAATGGGTCAAGACATTAGTGGGGCCTGTGGTCAACTACTCGTTAAATTTTCAGGCGAAAATTCCATAAATATGGAGTATGGTAGGCAATCAGAGGGAATTCCTGATATTGAAGATCTTTCCCTGTGAAGGTCTGGGTGAATTTTTGTAGATTGTCAAATTGATGTCAATGCTTATTTGCTTGTAATTTTCGTTCAATTCTCATGGTGAGACTTAAATGCTTTGTGTTCTGTTTATCACCATCATAGTTGAGAAATCGTGATGGCTTTCAGCAGTAAAATTATGGATTAACAAGTACCAGCAAATGATAGAAAACTAGACATAGGTGCTTCTGCTAAGTAGTTAAAATAAACCGACAAAACCGGAAGAATTTTGTCAAAACAGTTTCCTCGAACTGAAGTGTTCGTGGTAGTGCTGAATAATTTCACAAAATAGACAATGCAAACATAAAATCCATACCTCAATATATTTAAGAGTAATGAATTATTTTTTCATAATTATTTTGCATTGCCTCTTAAGATTACTTGATATTTATTACTACCCTACTGTTTGAAAATTTCGAAGTTCGTTATCTAATCGTTGTTATTACTACTAGGCACTGTCAAAACTGGTTTACCTGTCACTGCCCTGTAGTGATTTATTTTCACTACTCAGATGCCCAAATTTATTTTAGGAATATTTTCTTTCTCTATAATATGTAATAAATTGAGAGTTATTTATTTATTTATTTATTATTGGAAAAGCTGAACTTACTGTAATGGGAACATTCTCTTTACTTCAAAAATATTCTCCCACAACAAAGCTATATGTATCGTCGAACGTGTGTGATAGAAATACGATAGTGACCAAGCAAATACATTATTTACACTGAGTTCAAATACTTGGATTCTACCAAAAATTTGGTAGGCCTAAATTTTGAGTTGGATTCACAGTATAAAAATATAACTTTTGATCTTTAAAAACAATAGAATTGTATTTTTTTTTATTTATACATAAAAAAATAAGTATATTACAGTATAATTGATATGTTGATATATTTTAAATATGTATAAGTATTTTTATAATTTTTTCAATTAAAACTTTGGAGTACTTGTGTGCATTGTTTATAAACTTGGGACTCAACCAAATCTTATAGATCTAGATTCTGTGTGCATTGTTTATAAATTTGTGAGTTAACCAAATCTTATAGATTTAGGTTCAGTGATTCCAACAAAAATAAATAAATTTTTCAAATGTAAAAAAATACATGATTATAAAATAATATTAAAAAGCATACATAATAAATCTTGATATATCATGAAACCAATTGTAAAAATTCACAAGGAATAAAATACTAAATTAAATATCATTCATAGTTTTATAGATAAAAGAAATTCAATATACAATTATTCGTAAGTGATCATTTGTCATTCACCATACTTAACAAATTAATAACTTGTTACTAATTAGTGTCAAAGTTCAATAGTCATATGATCATAAATATAAAACATCACAGGGGCCAAAAATATCAAAACACATCAAGGATTCAGATATTCATATATGATCAGATTTATAATGACTTTTCATTTCACTACATTTGTTGTTGACTATTTTGTTCTCCTTTTATGAAGAGAGGAGATCCATAAGTTATCATATGGTATAGAATTTTGCTTTATGACGAAGTGAAACATCTCTTTCAAGGATGAGCACAAGATGATATTTGAAGTGTTTGGTGTCGTTGATCTCATTTTCACAATAATTATACATTACTTGTCATGTTGTTATATCAATGGTTCAATGCATCAAAACAAGGTTTGCAAATTCAATATCTATTTTTAAAAAAACTTTAGCATAAATTTTAAACAAGTAAAGATTATAAAATGTAAAACCTAGCAGCTAGTTAGTTTTGCAAATGCAATATCTATTTTTAAAAAAACTTTAGCATAAATTTTAAACAAGTAAAGATTATAAAATGTAAAACCTAGCAGCTAGTTAGTTGCTATATAATGAGGGGAAAATTGAGAATAATAAAACTATAAAATGAAAAAAGTAAAACAAAAATATGAAAATTAAAAAAGCAAGGATATTCTTGTTATGTACCATGCAAATATTGCCAAAGAACTTGTTAGCTGCCAAATTACTTCAAGAGCATGAGATTGAAGTTAATTTCAAATGTACTAAATGTTGTCAATGGGATGGATAGAGGTGGAAGAAGAAATTGTCAAAAAATGGTGTTTCTACTTTTTTAATTACATAATATATGTATGCATTTATAAGGGAGTTTTTATCTCGAACTCGTGATATTTGGTAATTTGTGAAAAGTTAACTGAGTTTCTATGCAGAAATTGTTGGCAAATAAAATCACATTGACATGCTTAAATAATTTTCTTTTGACTAATTGCAAGTTGATATTTTTGGGCCTTTTTTAATCTATGATTGTTGGGTGCTCTCAAATTGGATGGTAATGATTTTTATTGAGGAATGATATAATCTTTAGGCATATTGCAATCATTCAATAAAATGTCTATTATTATATCACCTTTTGGTTTTACTTGTGCTACTACATCTCTCGCTCATTTTTTTATTTTTCTCTCAAAATCAACAATCTTATCGATGAAAGGTATGGGGGCCACATCCTCAACAATCCAATTTTATGGATCAATGTCATCTTGACCAATCACTTTGTCTCCTACCTCTCCATCTTTTTGGCTTGCAAATATGTTGTACTATATGAAAACAATGTCATTAAAGCATTATTGAATTAATTTGTTACGTTCATCTTCTTGTTGTGAATGGCCTCAAATGTGCTTTAATTGCATTCATACCCAAAATCACTTTAGGGATAAGATAAAATATGGATGGCAAGTGTTTCAAGATTCGATGTTTTTGCACCATAATTTTTTCACCGTAAATATGCAATACCATTTGTAACTTTGTAAAGAACATAGTGAACTTGCTAAAACAAAATAAAAAAGTTAGACTTATTAAGCTTAGTTAACAATCTTTTACCCAGCTATTGAGTTATTCTCCTTTAAATACATATTAGTGAATAAAACATTGAATAAGTTGTAAACTACGATAACTTAAAAGATGGGGGGGAGAAGGAGGTGACATAGGGAATGATGTCAAAAGGAAGAACAAAAAAGAATAACCTGAATTAATAGGTGAATAAAATGAAAACATGAATATAAAGAAAGAAAATGAATAAAAGAAGAAAAGTACATGAATAAATAATAAATTAATCTAAATAGAGTAGACAATAGAATGAATATATTATTAAATAATATTATGAAAGATCAATGTATAATATATAGTTATATTACTGTAAATAAATATATAATAATTAAAATATATTATTTTTAATGAATATTATTATTATACTATAGAATTATGATATATTATATATTGTGACAAATGAATAACATCAAAAAACTAAAAAAACTAATAAACAATTAAATAAAAAATACGAAATAACAAGGTGTGTATGTGTTTTCTAAACAAATGTGGTGTTGTGTGGAGGAGGAATGATCAACTAAGGTAGATTTAAAGACACACTCATGCCTAATGTCAACACTATGCTCTTTGATTATGGTGCTGAAAGAGCAACTAGTTTCACCTATGTAAGGTGTGTAGCATGAACATACCACCTTGTAAAATATTTAGTCAAGAAGGATGTCTCTAGGATCTTTGAGTAATGAGATACAACTTCTCAGAGTAGTAATGGGCTTGAAGGTACAATGTAGGTCTTTTTTTGAAGGATCTTAGAAATTTTGTGGGAGATTCCTTTAATATAGGGGAGGGAGGTACAAGGAAGGGGAGACAACTGGGTAGAAAGGAGGTTGGATAAGATGTGGGACTTGCCTTGACTAAGGGCTCTTTGCAATCTACTTGCCTTTGTACCCATTTGCCTTGAAGACTTTACAAAGACGGGCTAGCTCTTGCTCTAAGTTTTCTTCATCACAAATGCAAAGTGTTTGATGGCTAGGGTTTTAAGGATGCTTGCTTATTGGGATGGTGATGGGATGAAGAGTGTCATGCCACTTTTTCCAAAAGTGGAACTTACTAAAAATAGCAAGTTCCCACTATCTAGAAATAGTAAGTTAAGGCAACAAGACATATTAGGAAATATCATTTACTTAATATTTATATTATCCTAGTCCAATTTTCACCCCTTGGAAAAATAAATGTTAAATTTATTATTTACCAGCATAAATGGGGCATTGGAATATGAAGAGCATCTTCTGAAATTTTTTCTCTATCAAATATTAGTCCCATTTTTGTAGAATGCATTAATGAATATGGGAAAGCTATGGTAGCTATCATAGTCTATTAAAGACAACCATTTTGGAGAATATATATATGGAATTGGATTTTGGACAACCAAGTGTGTTTAATTGAAGGTAAAAATCATTAAGATAGGTGTAAGAATGATTCCTTGCATGAAGGGTGTCATGGTGGAAGCTATAATTTATTTTTAGTTTAGAATACACATATGGCTATGATAACTCTTTATGTAGCCTATTTTGAGAGGAAATATTAAAAAATATTTTCAATCAATATTTATTTTAGCCTCTTGGGATGTGGGAATTGGTTCCCCAACTTTTATTTAAGTTGGAAAGCTTTTAGCATTGATATCTTTTGACAATTTATCCTCTGGAGCACTTTGTGTTCAATTTCTCTTGAGTGGCTAGTAAACGATTGGAGATGGAGGGTTGTGGATGACATGCCAATAGGAATAGATGATCTAAGGATAGGCCTTGGATTTGTCACAACCCTCCTTTATCACTTTTGGATTTAAATCACAATTTTATTTTTTCTTTGGATAAGCTATTTAAATGATTGAGTAAATGTTATAAAAAGAATGAAAAATAATAACACACACACACACACATGGAAAATATACATTATTTTTATTTTAATTTCCACATCCAATTATGGCACATGTTGTAGGAAGAATAAGAAGCTTCTAGAGGATTCTTCACCACCTTGCATGTAACTCCTCCACTAAGTCTAATCAATTTGCATGAAGTCCAAAATTGGGAAAGAATCTCCTTTTTAATTAAATTTTCTAGATAGTGGAATGGAGGGAATTTTCTTATAAAATTATATGCAAGTTTCAAAGAGGGGGGTTGATTATGTTTTGAAGGAAATTTTCCAAGTTTTAGAAATAGATCTTTTTGGTAGTCTCATTTTCGTTGCAGGAATTTTAAGTTGTTGTTTAGGATTTCTCTCAAGTTGCAAGGAAGGATCATAAGGGTAGCTAGTGGATTCAACATCAAGCTCGATAAACCAGGTTCTCTCCTTGTTGTTTATCTTTACATTTACTTATGAGGAATTAGTATTATCAATAGTTATAGATATTCCTTTATATAAAGAAACTCTTTTATTTGATTTTAAATCTTTTATTGAGGATAAATAGTAATGATGATGCTTTCATATAGTGCATGTAAAATATAGTTATTCAAATTATTTTATTTCCCTCAAGAAAATATGCACATGATCTTGCTTTTGTTTTTCTTCCAAAAAAAATTTTAGCAAAAGAAAATCATATTCCTTTATTTGTTTAAAAATCTCTTTTTTCTTCCTGTGTGATTTGAATCTTTATTCCTGCCTTTGATTCTTTTCTCTGGTTCTTCGAATGGAAATCTGAATCTCATTCTTTAATCTTCCTGTGACTTGAGTAAGATCTCTCTGTGAATAATAGTTGAATCTCTGTGAATTTTTAGTTGAATAAGATCCCTCTGTGATTATTAGATTAAATAAATCTCCCTGTGAGTTGAATAAGATCTCTCTATGAATTTTAGTTAAATAAATCTTTCTGTGACTATTAGACTAAATAAATCTCCCTGTGAGTTGAATAAGAGCTCTCCATGAATTTTAGTTAAATAAATCTCTTTGTGATTATTTTTAAATCTCTCCGTGAGTATATTTTAAATCTTTCTGTGATTATTTTAAATCTCTCTATCTCTCTGTGAGTATTTAAAATCTCTCTGTGAGTATTTTGAATCGAATCTCTATGAATATTAGTTGAATAAAATCCTCCTGTGAATACTGGAAACGAATACTGGAAATAAACAATTCCCTTGTGAAATCTGGAAATAAACTTCCTCCTTGCAAATGGTGGAATAAGCTCTCTGTGTGTGTGTGTGTGTAAATATTAACCTCCTGACTGTAAAATCAATCTAAAACAATTGTTTGATCATCTATTTTATTCATGTTGTTATTTTCATAAATAAAATTTCTTTTTGTTTATATATATATCATTAAATAATTGAATGTTAACTAGATATATATGTATATCATAAATTCATTTCAATTGATAAAATACATTAAGCGTTGTAAAGCGATTTTATTTTCGCAAAAAAAAAAATGGTTCGAAAAAAAAATGTTGGGCAGCGTGCATGGGGGAGGCGGTTATGGTAACTACCGGGGAAGTGGTACCCTCCACTTCCCTTGCGGTCACTGTCATGGCAATGGCCGTAGGGTGTTGGAGGGGACCACAGGGTCCCCTCATCACTGCGGGCCTGCTTTCGCAGACCCGCAGTGGTGATGGGACCTGTGGGTCCCACTCCTCACCATCCCTTAAACAAAAATTCGCCTATCCTTTTTTTAATATTCACTTTTTTTTTTTATATGTATAAGTTGCAGTTTAGAAATTGTTAAATTTTTTTTTGTATAAACTTTAAGTTATTAAATTAACTTAGAAAATTAATAAATATTGGGGATTATTGAGGAATGAATTCACGATTAACTTATCTATAATAAATACTTGTAAACTATATTATATCAAATGTTATAATTAGAATCATTCGATCTATTAAGATCCATTAGGCACTTAGTTGGCATTAAGCAAATAATTCACATTTATATGATTCGAATCAAATGCCTAAATTTAATAGCTATTTTTGGATTGTTTAATCATGCATGCAAATTACTTATAGATTAATTACATTTATTGACGTTTTCATGCAAGTTGCACTATTCTTATAACATGCAAATTACTTATAGATTAATTACATTTATTGACGTTTTCATGCAAGTTGCACTATTCTTATAACATGCAAATACTTATAGATTAATTACATTTATTGACGTTTTTCATGCAAGTACACATGTATATGCAAGTTTCATGATGGTCATTGTTATGCAAAGTTATATTTCAAGTTTTGAATAATAAATAATGTTAGTTATGGTTTTTATTCCATGTAATTCATCAAGTAGTTATTTCAAGTAATTGAGCTTTGCAATGTCTAAATTCATAATTATTTTTCAAGCACAATGTTTATCATAAGTTAGAAAATTAAATAAAGGAAGTTGGAAAACCAAAACATAGTAGCATTCGGTATATACAGTGCCTCTGGGTCACGCTTACGGGTAATGCCATCGTGTTGAACTACTCCACTTAACGCCTAATAAAGCTACATCAACAACGTCTGTGGCATCGTCCCTATAAATCGTCGGGGAGTAATAAGGGACACTTGGAAGTTAAAATCCAAGGGGCGGGTAATCCCCCTTGGATCAATAATCTAATAAGATAATTTTCAAATGATTTTACATCCGTTGAGTTAAACCATAGTAAACCCCCTTTAGGGTTGGTTAAGTAAAAATGCTTTTATGGAATTAAATCTTGAAGAGATATTGGTGATTGACAATTGGTCAAGGGTGACACTCATGATAAGAATTAGGATCTAGTTGTTTTAGGCCACAAGCAATAGGCCATCTTGAGCCTTTGCTTAAGCACTACCATCGTGGGTAGCAACCGCAGAGAAACTGTCTGGGACATTGACCCTAGAAAGGGTTGTGTACCCACTAATCAGTTTACATCAAACCATAGAATAGAAAATAAAACTACATACTTTACGCCTTGATCCCGTGTCAAAGCGGGTATGTAGGCAGTCTTGGGACAGAGTTGTCTCTCGTACTCAGGCGTTCGTGGGTGGGGTCTAGGCTTGGTAAAAGAAAGAATGAGTAAGAATCCTATTTTGAAATATAAGATAATTAAATTGTAAAAAGTAATTCAATGCATACTCGGAAGGAATCCCGTATGGATTCGCTTGACTTCCCGAGGCTTTAAGCCAAATTTTGAGGCGGAATTCAAGCTTGTATCATGTTATTTAATTACTCCTAAGGACGGCGACCTCGGTGCACTTCTGTTAGAAGAGTGTAGTACTTAGTGAGTGGCTCAGGACCCGAATGGTCTCAATGAGTCTTAGTCTCTAGCCAGAGCACCTCCTATCCCGATTGGATAGATGCCTACCCCGTATGGGTAGATGCCTATCCCGTATTGGATAGATGAAATCTTATGCCTACCCCATATGGGTAGATGCCTATCCCATATTGGATAGATGAAATCTTATGCCTACCCCGTGTGGGTAGATGCCTATCCCGTATTGGATAGATGGAATCTTATTTCCCATATGGACAAATGCCTAACTCGTATGGTTAGATGCCCATCCCGGATGGATGAATGCCTAATCCAAATGGATGGATGCCCAGAGTATGCAATTGAATCAAACTCAATGATTAAATTTAACCAAAAAAAAAAGAATGGTCAAATTTTGTTGGGTTAATTAAGGTGGGTTATTATAGGATTATAGTGAGTAATCTTATCTAGAGATTACTTAGTAGTTTTGGTATTTTTGTCTAGTTTAATTATAGGTTGTTCTAGTTGCAGTTTTGGCTTTTTAGTTGAGTTTTTAGTGTTATATGGGTGTCTTGGATGTGGTAGAAAGTGTTCTTATTTTTTGTGTTTCTATGCATGATCACATTAGAGTGGATTATTTTGTATTTCTTTGAGTTTTAGTTTGGCAATGCAGTAGTGGAGTTTGTAGTGGGTTGTGCAAGTTGTATTTTTTATTGTAGTTTGTGAAATATTTTTCTCATATTTTCTATTGTTTTTAATTTTGGATTTTTCTATTGCAACATATTTTTTTTACATGATAAATCTTATTTTTCAATAGATGAAGACAAAGAAGTTTCTATGCAAATATTGTTGAAATTGGGTTCTTTATTTATGAAGAAATCGATAATGTTTGTGAGTTTTAGTTGTATTTTTATTTTTTTTAAAGAGGGCTTGAATTTAAATATTTCATCTTATATTTTTTGTATGCTTCTCAAATAATTTTAGAAGAGATATTTAATTGGGTATATTATAGTGGTATTAGAGCTAAGATCTTGCCAACATGTAGGATTGAGTTGTTGATCATGGGAGGTTTCTTCAAAACTCTTTCAAAGAGTTGGGTCAATAAAATTTTAGCATCCAAAATTTGTAATGGTTATAATGAATATTTGAGGCAACCCATACATTTTATAAATATGTAGAGCTTATAAAAAAAAATTCTTTAAGAAGGAGAGGCTATAAAAATTGTAGAGTACCGTTTAGAGTCCAGATTTGTAGTACCATTTAAAAAAATTACATAAGAGAGAAAGAAGAATATAAGTTGAAAAAGGCTACCATAATCAAGGATCACAAAGAGCAGTTGAAGGTGGATTCATAGGGCATGAATAAGCAAGAACACGAAGGAAGAAAGTCAGTAAAGTTCAAAATAGTTTTGGATTTGCTTGAGGAAAATCTACTAGAGAAGTTGGAGAAAGGAGACTATTAGACTATCTTTTTAGAGGTTTTAGTTGAGGATATTGTTGACTTTGAGAATGAAGGCATATGGAATTCTTGGGTCAATCCTAAGTTTGAAGCCTTGAATTACAAAAATGAAGATGTCGAGGTTATCTCAACAATTCCTATTATGACAAAGGGGGATAAACATATTAATTGCATCTTGAGGTATGTAAACCATTCAATTTTAATGCTTCCTACTATGTCAGTATAGAATTATTATGATCAAGGAAAGCATGCTAAGAAGGGTGATAGGGTAAGGGACACGACTGACAATATAGGGCATGCTAATTCTTTGTTTCAAATTCAAGATTGTTTCTACATATAGGATCGTAGTGCTACAAATAGTGAGCTACAAAAAGGGAATGCTAGGAAACAATTGAAGTTCATGGAGAAACACCCTACTATTAAGTACAAATTCATCTTGAAAGAAAGCATCATCATAGGATTTTTGCAAGAGCAAGTAGTTGAGATAGAAGAGATTGGTAATTGAAAATGGTAATGTTTTCATTATTATGCATCTTGAGGTTTCATGTAGTGCATTTTCAATTCACACAAGGATTTATGAAGGTTTACTTTCTAAGTTGTGTAATGAATCAAATATGATTATGGATGGTTGAATTATTTTGACTAATAATTTAAAATTTGTAAATCCAAGGAGTTACTCATGAAGAGAAATGCATTATTGTTAAGGTGATTCTAGTCTTGCACACTTGCATACAATTTGATATGAATACATTCATGAGTATTTCTCCCTACAATATAATGAGAATCCTTGGGATAAAATATTTTATAGTTTGTGACTATTTGTGGAGATTTTCCAGTCCATACATTATTTCCCACCCATTTTACAAGTGAAACATCAATGATTGCTACTTAGGTTTGTCAATTTTGCAATTGTAATATCATGTGTACATTGTTGATTTGATGACTTCATTTTTAGACATCCATATATTGTTGCACTTGGAGGTAGTTTCCTTCATGATAAGGATAGAATAAGTTCATCATTGTTAATATTCATTAGTATATGCAACCATGTTAGAAGAGTTGATTATATAACAACCCTGATCATCGTGACAAACAAAGGAGTTCTTTCTTGGATGGGCATAAACAAAAATAATTTACCAAATGTGAAAAGGATTTTTTAGTTTATTTGGGGCTAGAATGCGTACTTGGCCATGACATTTTTCACACTAAGTTTTCTCAAGGAGGAGTTCTAGGACGACCCTAAAGAGGAGCATGTGTACAGGATAACATACAAATGTTGTATATAGCACACAAAGTTCAAAGATTCAAAAATGAGTTTTTGAAGGTATGATGAATTGTTTTCTATCATTAATACTTTGAAAGAATGCAAATATCCTTTGTTTTATGGTACAAATGTGATGGACATAGGACAAATTGGAGATAAAATCTTTTGGGTTCAATATGGTGGGAATTTTGAATCATAGAAATGGGAATTAGGAAATGTAGTTGTTAGTGTAATTTTGAATGTACTATCTACTTTGCATTTTTCTACCATTCTTATAAATTCAAGTATTCCCATCATGGTGGATTGTGCCAATGGTATTTTTTCTATTTAAACTTTATATGGAATGGCGAAGAGTATTAAGTATGTTCTTGTGAATGGTTTTAGGGAGTACATTATCTTTCATTACAATAAGTTGTATATAACTTTGTTACCTAGAGGGCTATGAAATGAATGTTGTTTCTATATGGCTATCTACTATTTTACCTTGGCTTCTACAAATTATCCCATGAGGTTGAAAATGACTTCTCACCCATTTATATAAAGTATGAGTTTGCTTCTATGTATTTCAATGATTTATATTTTGGCATGTGGGGTTAAAGTAGTTGTTGTCTCCAAAATCTGTACTAGCCCTTATGAAGTCTATATTGGCCATTATCATAGTCCATTATGTTACAAAACTAAATTGTATTATTATCAAATGTCTCAATATTCTCTAGTGCAAGCTGCCTAATAACACTGCATTCCTAGCTAGAGACCCTATACCCTATACCCCGCATTCAAGAACATAAGAGAGATAGTCTTGAAAGGATTTCCAGGAGGGAACTATAAAGAATATTGTTAATTTCCTAACATGGTAGAATATGAAATTAAATAATTTTATAGTATCATTTTGAAAATTTTATTGGGTCATTAATATGTGCTAGTGGAAGGATTTAGAAAGTGCATAGACTTCCATCAGAGTGAACTGTTGTTTGTAGAGTCAACATCCATAGTTGGGTGGAGTATGACATGCTATTATATTATGCTAATTTTTATTCTTTTATTTTACCTGTTTATGTTCTAGATTATATTATGAATTTGCATCTAACATCCTTCAAGTAGCTCAGTAAAATTTGGAGTAATTAGTGTTGTTTCTTGCAAGGAGTGTCTCCACATTTCTAAAGTGAAGTATGTAATTATTTCCAAATTGTGCATTTTCTGTTGTGGAGGATGCATTGATGGTTATGATAGTCCTTTAGGTTTCAAAATAATATTTTATAAAATTAGAAAAAATTGTGGGAGTTTCTAGTTCAACTTTCCTTGTGATAGTGCACATACATAGTTTAAGATTTTTTTTGAGAAAAAAGGGGGTATTAATGGAAGGATATTTGAAACCAAATAAATATCAAAAGGTAGCATGGATGTTTTGTTTATACATTGAGGATTTTCACAACAAATTAACTCAATTCAAGCCCATAGCTTTGAGATTTATTCAAATGCTAGGAAGGAAGTTGGATGAAGTTGCAATTGGGAAGCTCATATAAACTACATATGATATTATTGATCAGTTTGAAAATTTAGATAGTAAGCCTAAACAATTCACACATCAAAGTGATTAGATTACATGGATGTTGTTTTTTTCTATATGGCACTATCACAAATAAATTTAAATCTTCAGATTGGCATAAATTTCTTTGGCAAAAGATACAACATCCCACAAGAGTAGGGTTTAGACTTAATGTACAATTCAATATTATTGATCAGTTTTACAACAAGATCTTTGAGCCTCATGTTTGAAATTGCTTGAGAACAATAAATGTTTGGAAGGGAGGAATTCTTACATTTATTTTTCCAAAATGACACTTACTAAAATAGTAAGTTCGCACTCTCTATAAATAGTAAGTCATCAGTAATAAGACATATTGGAAAATATTATTTATTTAATATTTATATTGTCCTAGGCAATTTCCAACCCTTAGACAAATATATATTAAATTGTTTATTTACCAACATAACTAGGGCATTGAAATATGAAGACTATTATCTAAAATTATTTCACCTATCATATATTGGTCTCGTTGAGAAAAATGCATTAATGAATATGACAAAGTTATGAGATTTGTTAGAGTCTATGAAAGGTCTTCATTTTGGATAAACTCTTATATATGGAATTGTATTTTGGATAACCAAGTGTGTTTAATTAAAGTTATAAATCATTATTGAAGGTTTAAGAATGATTCGTTGCATGCAGGGTGTCATGGTGGAAGCTATAGCATATTTTCGACAAAGAATCTAAAGATGGTTTTGGCAACTTTTTATGGGGCCTATTTTGAGAGGAAATATTAAAAAATATTTTTAAACATTTATTTTAGCTTCTTGAGATATGAAATTTTTTCCCCTAACTTTAATATGTTTTTTTTATATATAAGAAGGGAAGAACCTTGAATATAAGTTGGAAAGCTTTCACCAGTGATATTTTTTAGCAATTTATCCTCTAGAGCACTTTGTGTTCATTTTCTCTTTCGTGGCTGGTAAGACATTGTGGATGGGGGCTTGTGGATGGGTTTCCCATAGGTTTTACATGATCTAAATATGGGAAGCCTTTGATTATGGTGGGGTAATATCATTGAGAGATTACAATTGTGTGAAATAATTTAGCAATTTTAACAATTTGGCTAGTTTTCTTAAAGGTTTGTTCCAGTTGTAGTTTTGGCTTTATAGTATAGTTTCTAGTGTGTTGTGGGTGTCTTGTATGTGGTATAGAAATGCTATTTTTATTTTTCTATGCATGAGCATATTAGATTTTGGATTATTTTTTAGTTCTTTGAATTTCATTTTGGTAGTGCAACAATGGAGTTTGTAGTGGGTTGTGTAAGTTGTATTTTTGAGAGTGGTTTGTTAATTTTTTTTTAAAAATTGCTATTGTTTTTCATGTTGGAGTTTCTCTGTTGCAACAACATATTTCTATGTAATAAATTTTATTTTTTTAATAAATTAAGATCAAGAAGTTTATGTGTATTTATATTATTTAAATCAAGTTCTTTATTTATGAAGAAATTGATAATCTATGTGGGGTTCAATTGTATTTTCTTTTTGTTTTGTTTGAAGAGGGTTTGAATTTAAATATTTCATCTCAAATTTGTTATATGTTTCTATTCTCAAATAATAATAGAAGATACATTTAATTGGTTATATTACAGAATGGAGGTTGAGGTTGGTGAGGGTTGCTTTATGAAAAACACAATGAGGGAGAAAGTCGTCTAATTATTTTATGAGAAAAATGTTTAGGAATGTGATTTGGTTTCCTAACTCAAGTTCCTTGGTGAAAGAGATGATATTGGCTAAGATATTAAGGTGGGCATGAAATTCTTCAAGTTTTTCTAGGCAATGTGGCCAACACTCATTGGTATCATCCACATATCTTTTCAACCCTTTTGGTTTGATGGGAAAGGAAAACATGGATGTTTCTTCTAAAATTTCCATGTAAAGGTTCACTTTAATAAAAGAGAGAGGGGAACCCATTGCTACACCATCAACTTGTTCATAGATTAATTGTTGGAAAGAGAAGAAATTAGATCTTAAGCACAATTCTACCAAGGACGCACTTTCATCCTTGGACTTGCTCCCAATGATATAGTTTAGATTTGGGACCTTAGTGAACAATGAAACTATGTCAAAGCCCACTAATAAATCACCGCTATCCAATTTATTTTCCTTAACAAAGTTTATAAATTGAGTTGAGTCCTTGATGAAGATATCAAATTTTCTCATGAGATGGGAGATGAGCTTGGTAAGGAAAGTTCCTAAATTGTAAGTGGGAAAACCTCTAAAGTCCACAATGGTTATAAGAGGAACCCAAAATTTGTGAATCATTGGAACTCGATAAATGTCGATAATTTCTTCCTTGGAAGTGTTGGAATCAAGGAACATAGAGAGGGGAAGGGGGGTGAATCAGTCTTCTGCAGTTTTAACATTCTTAATTTGTCCTTTAAACCACTTAATGCAAATGAATAAAAGTAGAGTACATAAACAAAAAACAAATAACCACAACACCATAACACCAGGATTTATACGTGGAAACTCGGTTAAGGGAAAAACCACAGTGGGATTGAGACCCACAATATGAATTTACCTTGTTAGAACTATAATAATATTACATGAGGGGAATGCACATGCATTCAGACACACTGCCTAGAGCTCACTACTCAAATTACAATAAGGGGTACAACCCCGGAAGACTCACTGCCTTACAAAATGATTATAGATAATAATTAGAATTTCTGAACTGATAAACAACATCTACAAATGCCAAAAATAGTTCCAATTAAGCACAAAATATTTTGTTCTGCAACACTGCTCTGTTTTCATATTTTGCTATATTCTGGTGCATAAATATTTCACTTGGACACGTGAAACTGCGCGCAATCACCCATACACACATCACACATAACCATCGATTACCAAGAGGATCAAATCAACTGCTCTTGTATATCCACAACATCAATTTAGGTCTATTTCATGATGGCCCAAAAATGCATAACATGCAAGTGAAACGTGTTACCCAAGTCGGCTCAATCCGATCCAAAAAAAATTGTCCACATGCTTCCACATGTCAAATTAAAATCCTCAAACACACAAAAAATCACCAAAATTACTCCACACAATCCACATAATGAATATCCACATGCTACAACTGATGAACATTGTTCTACTAAAAAACCTGTCTATCGGATCTTCCAATTCATTCAAGAATCAACATCCGAGACCACAAACTTGGAATAAGGCATATTACATGTCCACAATGCTTCTCTGAGATCCACCACACAATATACTCAACACAAATGATTCGTCAACCATAACACTATACACTCTGTCAGATGTCTTGTTCTTCTCATCGAACCTCACTGGATCTCAATCAATCTTTCGGTATGAATGAATCATGATCTGCAGATTGGATATTTGACTCTAGTTTCCATCAATGACAACATCTGAACATCAATGTAGTATCTCTTGCCAACAATCTCCCCCTTTGGCATTGATGACAAGACTTAGTGAAAAATGATAGTGTCGGATCAAAATCAAAATATATACACTACAATAAGAATCTATCAACCAGACTCCAAGAATCAAGACTCCCCCTAAGATCAACATTTTTCACTGCTATACACTCCCCCTTTGACATCAATGGAAAAGGTAGGGTTCCAGAAACCAAAAACTCAAGCCAAAAATATTATTTACATATGTACACACAATCCTTTCATACTCACAAAGAATTGAAGATGTTTGCATAGATATTCTTCAAAGAATTTAGGTGGCTATCCCAACCCTTCTTAAGGAATTCCAAAATTGATATAAGCCCGTTGAATAGGTATGCAAGTGCCTCTATAGTCTTTAGCTCTTCCAGATCACTGTTGGGTAGAGAATCTTGAGAATCCTTCAAGGTGCTAAGCATAACATCCAACTTAGGAGTAATGTGGCTCCTAAGTTCATAGACTTCACCAATTATTTTTTCTTTTTCCTGACTCAAACTCCTGATTTTCTCAAGTAAAGATATTACTTGGTCTTCATGACTGCCCATGGAAACTGATAAGGGATCAAACGACTGAGACATCTGGGCAGGTTGATCCTCATGCTCTTTGGACTTCTTCTCAATATCCTAAGTGAACTTAGACAATGATAAGCATGATTTATAAATATTTCCACCTTCGGACAAACTATCCTACATACTTTTTACACATGTATCCAAAGTGATTTTGTCATCAACAATCATCCTCTTTAGTGTTCGAAGCTTTCTTGTATTGAACTCATTGTGGACCTTCTCTTCAACATATTTTTGAAAGGATTCAAGGTGGATGTCTACTGAATTGGTCAGACTCTTCAACTAATCGAACGAGGTGTCTGAAGTGTCCTTCTAAAATGAGGGCATGAGTTTCTCCAGAACACCGACTGCCATGGTAAGCAACTCACTATCATCTATGTGAGATTTCAACAAGTCCTCACTAGCTTTGGCTTGAGAAAATACAACCAATTTGAGTGCTTGGACGAGGGACATAGAAGCTAGGTTGATGGGGCCTTGGATGAATTTCAGATCCTTTACATGAATCTACTTCCCCTTCACTGATTCCTTAGTGTCTATTGCCTTAGCTTCAACCTTAACCTCCACCTTTCCCTTTTTCTGCATTCTTCTATATATTTTCTTTCTTCTCAAGAACCATAGGGTTATCTGCATCTTCCGAAGGATTATCTCTCTTGTCCTTTCCCTCATCTGCTTTCCCTGCATCCACTTCACCCTTGTCAACCACATCCTCAACTCTAACTTCTTCTTGCAAACTAACCTCTACAAGCTCAATTGTCTGAACTTCCAGGATATAAGTAACATCATCCATTGTCTGCTTGGCTTCTAGATTAGCCCGTGATGGCATGTTCTGAGCATCTAGATGAAATTATTCTTGTCCTTTTACCTGATTAACTTCATACTGGTTATCTAACAAAACTTTTGTCAAAATTTTCTCAGTTTCTTTTGCAACCTCATCAATTTTCCCAAACATGTTTTTATTCACTCTATAATTACTCCTAAATTCATTCTTTGCTAACTTAAGTAATCTTTCTATCTCTTCCTTAGAAATTACTGAACATAGATTAACTAATATACATTCTTTCAATGTCTCATCTTCTTTATTTGTCATTTGTCTCCTAGCATCCAAAATTTCATACATGATCTTGGGTATGACTGTCATTAGTTCAATTAGAGATTTACTATATACATTTAGGTACTCTATAGTTGCTTCCTCTAAAGTTTTTTTCCCATTCTCATCAAAATTATCATACCACTCTGATAGTGGCTTTAAATTCCCATTCTTAATGACTTCGTTCACAATCTCATTCAAAGACATAGGAAGCTTAACTTCAAGTTTTCCTTTCTTTAATGCCTCATCAAGTTTAGATGGCTTAGGTTTCTTACCAAATTTAATACCACCAAAAGACTTCTCCTTGACTACCTTAGCAACCTTTGAGCTTTTATTCACTTTTCCTTGACAACTTCATCAGACTTTGTTTCTTATTCATCAACAACAATGAATACTCTAGCTTTCCCTCTCTTCCTCTTTCCTTCACCGAATAATTTGGCTTGGGGCTTAGGAGAACTAACAGGTTTCTGGCCACCAGAGGAGGGTGCAAAGCTCCTTGATTTTTTTGGCTTAGGGGTAGGGGCTTCTGGTTTAGCCTTGTTTGGCCTCACAGTGTAATGCCCCTCCAGGAACCCCAAAGGAATAACCACACAACTAAGCAACTAAGGGTGAAATATATATATTTTTTAAAAGTATAAATCACATTAAGTGCTTTAATTAATACATTGCACATTAATTACGCAAGTGGAAGACTAACACAAGAATTCCTAAAGGGTTACCAACGAAGAATTAAAGGAAAGGTTAAATTCCATAATAAAGGTTAATCCAATTAACCATCAATTACTTAATGAACACAATAACCCATATTCACATAACCGATTTCATCATTGAAAGATTGAAAGTATTACAATATATATTACTCCTCAAGAAAGCATTTGCACAAAGCATAAGGATAACTGAGATAGTAACATCCAATAACTTAAGATTACATTATTCATCAAATACATAGCTTCCAATAATACATATAAAATTTACATCATTACCAAATACGAGGCTACATAAATCCATTGATACAAATGACCACGTAGGTCTCAAAAGTATAATAATCTCTAACATGAGATGATACACGAATCACAAACCACATGAAATATCTGCGAAGCCAATCCTCGCATGAAGGCAAAAACAAATACATTCGATGGGAAGTGACACTACCACCCGACCATGTGATCCCAAAACGGAATCACCCCACCGTGCTAGGAGATAGCAGAAGATCCTAAAGCAAGCACAAGCAAAACATGGTCAACAATACAAGTGCGACTCCACATTACTCCAGGTAAACTCAACATCATAATACACTAGTGACCCTAAGGAGAGAGTGTCATCACATAGCTTATGATGGTTACCCTAGGTAGGCTTCCATAGGTCCCGACCCCCAACCTGGGTTATCTTGGTAACCTTTCCCGAACCCTTGGTTCCATCTAAGTCTCATGCGGACCATACCAACCCTTCGTGAAGACAAGGTGGTCAGTTTTCCATTCCAGGCCTTCCCACTACATCTTGAGTCTTTACGAGCACTCAACCATGCGCGAGGTACAATATCTTAATTAATGTTAAAAACTACCCACCCCCTAATCAATTATTAGGTTATCACTTATTATCTCACTTTCGAGGGGTTATCCAGCCAACCACTTCAGGCGCAACCCCCACTCGAAAGCCACTCTCCCATAGGATAGTATTGAAACATGGTCACTCTACGAGGACCCTATGGTGAAACAGCCAACCATAACACCACTACAAAATACAGGTGACAAAACATAGTCTTACTAACCCTTGGTTAACCATAAGGAATAAGCACAATATGGTTTAAAACAACAAGGTCATAAAGACAACACTTGATCAAGAGGTACAACGAACACTACAACAAGACGACTAAACATTGACAAGAATTTGCAACAAAATAAGCCCCTTGCAAGAAATGCCAAATTCACTAAGACCATACTCAAACAATCTTTTGAAATCAATAACATCATATACACTTGCAATTCAACATTTAAAATTTAATAAAACACAACCATATTGATTAAGAGAAATTCAAGTCATCATTAATCTAATAAGAGTAGAAATTTAACTAGTCACAAATAATCAATTTACCTCTTTTCAATTTGAAAAAGCAAAAATCATGATAATGTTAACAAATAAAACACTCCATATTAAATAATACATCTTTCCAAGACGTCATTTAATTTATAAATAAAACAATTTCTTAAAACTATATATATATATATATATATATATATATATATATATATATATTAATATATATATATATATATATTAATAATTAACACTAATATTATTTCTTTATTTATTTTCCTTTTTTTTTAATAATAAAAAAAAATGTAATTAATAATAATAAAAATTTAATCATTTTATATTGTGGTTCCATGAGGGTCCCATGGATGCTACCACATGCATGTGGATGTGGTAGCAACACAAGCTGTAGGAGGGGGGTGCGTGGCTAGGTCGAGCCCAGCTCCCTGCCATGCATCCCAATCAATTTTAAAATTTTTTTTTATTAAAATAATTTTTTTTTTTTGTAAATCTCTACACAATAAATAGAGAACTCCGTTTTCATAGAGTATAACTAATCTAATTTTTTTTTTAAATTTTTTCAAACAAAATTTTTCTGTTAACCAATAGAAGCCTAAAAGACCCAAATCAAAAGATCTTGGGCAAAATTCATGAGAAATTTAAGCAAAAATAGAGGGGATTTAATCAATCTTCTCATTTCTTCACACACAGGAAACATCATTGATTCACATAAAGAGGGAAAATTGGCAAAATTTTGCTAGCATAACCCCCTAATTCTTAACAAATAAAACTTGCAAACATATATAAAACAAAACATATTACTTGCCACTCAAATAGAGAGAATTAACAAAACTGAATTTGCACAAAATTGAAAACACACAGGCAACTAAATTTTTGGACAATCTCTTCAACAATCACATATTGATTTGGGAATTGATTAAATTCAAGAGCAAATTACTCCATTTCCAAACCAAAATTTCAATCTAGAGTTTCCAATAAGATTTAACAATTTCCAAGCACACACATAGAAAGAATTTCAAAACATTTAAAAAATTTTGCAACAAAAGAAAGAGTAAAATCTACCCAACCTGAAAAGCACTCCATGAAGAAAATTATAGAGGAGCTTCAATCCTGCACACCAAATCCACAATCCAGATTTCTACTCCAAAATGGTTTCCAAATTTTGGTCTTCGAAAATTCCTCTTTCACTTCCCGTGAGCTCATAGGTAATATAGGAAAAATATTTTTAACCTAAAATTTTTAGGTTAAAAGTTTTCCTCAACCAATAGAAATAGAATATTTTAAAAGTAAAAATTTAATTTTCCCCTTTTCTCATGACACAATTCTTTTTAATAAAAAATAAAAATCTAATTGCTAAAAACAAGGTCAATGGGGATTATTTTTCATTTATTTTCTTTTCCCCATATGAAATTAACTCAACATTTACACCAAAAATTCTAATAGCATAAAATTTAACTTATTTATTTTTCAAATAAATTAATACAACTATTTTTACAAATATAACATGCAATTTAACCATTTAAATTTAACAACTCCATTTATTTAACTAAAACATTAATAACAAAAACATATTAATTTAATTAAATAAACCAATATGAAATAATACAATTCGTTCAAATTAACTTTTCTAACTAGCAGGAGGCATGCAAAACGAGAAAAGACCACACAACGACTCACAAAATGAAAATGCCTAAGAAGCAAGACATGCATACTGGTCAAATGGAAAATGACGACCGACTGACAACACTCACATGAGTGTAACTGTGGGTCAATTTAGGGTCTAACAACTATCTCCTCCACTCCCATTGGATAAATAAGGTACGTTTAGACCTGTGAAACTAGGTGGAGTGTCCTGCATCAACGAGCCACACATGAAAATGAATATATATATATATATATATATATATATATATATATATATATATATATATATATATATATATATATATATATATATATATATATATATATATATATATATATATATATATATATAAGAAGACACAACATGAACACCAATGAAGGAGAATCGTGACGTTCCTTGTCTCACTGAAGTGAGTGAAGGAAAATCATTGCCTCCCACCCCATACACTTGCAAACATGAAACATATATATAATGCATCACACATATAAAGTAAATGTGTCAGTCCATGTTAGTAATCCATAAAATCACATTTAACATTAATAAGGAAATACTGCATGAAAGCATACACTACAAATCAAATTAAAGCATGTAATAATATCACATAAAGTCTGAATAAAATATAACAATAATGCATCCACTGAACAATCAACCGAAGTCAAACATGAGTTTAAAAAGTCTGATCGAGAAGGGGAACTACATTCTCCCCCCCAAAACTATGCTTACTCTTGGAAGCCTAAAACAGATAAGAATAAATCTCTCTCATCTATGCTGCATCCTCCCATGTGGCCAAGGTCTCATCATTTGGGTCCCATAGGACCCTTACCTGGTCGATGGTATGACCCGTGAGGGTCAAATCCCGACGCTGAAGAATGCGCACGGGCTCCATGGAAAGCTGCCTGTCCTCGACCTATAAAGCGTTTCAATCAAGAACATGAGTCACATTAGGATGATAAAGTCCAAGAACAAAAACATGAAAGACATCATGGATGCGGGATAGGCTCAACAACAAGGCAAGATGGTAGGCAACATGTCCTATCTGTTGGTGTAAATAATTATTCATCTTGGATATTATTACACTTACTTAAGTTTACTTAGGAAATGCATTTCATAGTAGTTTGGGTATGAGACACTTGGGTGTTTGTGCCACATTGGGATAGTGTGTGTAGGAGAAATTCCACCTTTTATGGTGTTGATCTTGTTGTTACACTCCACATTCAGTGGGTGATCCACCTCATGTGGACTATTATATTATTTCTCCTACCTACCCACACCTATTTCCTACCTACCCTTGTTTCTTATTGAGCCACATGTCATGTTTGTGTGCTCACATATCCCTAGCCTTGCCTATATAAGCAAGCTCATCTACATTGTATGTAATTTGAATTTATTGATCATTTTCTATTGATGAGAATATAGTTTATTCTTGTCCTATATTGTGTCTCTATTTTGTACATTTCATTGAGCTCTTGATCTTGGCAAAATCTCACACTATCCTCTCAAGGTTCTCAAAAGGGCCAACAAAATGAGGTGCCAACTTAGAATCCTTCCCATAACGGATCAGACTCTTCCATAGATGCACTCTCAAGAACACACGGTCGCCAACTGAAACTGACGATCCACTCTATGAGTGTCGACATACTTCTTCTGCCTATCCTGAGCAGCTACCAAGTGCCCATGAATCTGCCAAACCTGTTGCTCTATCTCTCGAAGCATATCCGGTCCTAAATGCACCCTATCCTCTAACCGATCCCAACTCAAAGGAGTACGACAAGATGACCATACAATTCTTGGAAGGGAGACATGCCTATTGATCTATGACATCCATTGTTATAAGCAAACTCCACAAGGCACATATATTCCTCCCAGTGCGACTGCTGGTCCATAACATACATGTGAAGCATGTCCTCCAAGACTTGATTCACACGCTTAGTCTGACCGTCTGTCTCTGGGTGATAATCTGAATTGAATTTCAACTAGCTCCCCAAAGCATGTTAAAGTGAGGTCCACAATGCTGAAGTAAAGACAAGATCTCTATCAGAAATGATCCGCCTAGGAATCCCATGCAACCTCACCACATCTTCCAAGAAAACTTGTGCCACCACTACTACTGTATAAGAAGATCGAATACGAACAAAATGATTAACTTTGTCAATCTATCAACAATGACCATGATGGCATCATGATGACACAAAGAATAGGCAACCCCACTATGAAATCCATAGAAATGATATCCCATTTCCAATCCGGTACCAAATTAGGCTGTAAAAGCCCTGTAGGGTGCTGATGTTCATCCTTCACCCACTGAAATTATAAAAACTTTGACATAGAATCAGCAATGTCACATTTCATACCAGCCCAATGATATATCTGTCTAAGATCTACGTGCATCTTCTTGACACAAGGGTGTGCCGAATAAGGTGCACAATGGGCCTCAATCATGATCAAAATAGGAAGACCCTCCAAAGGAGGTACATAGATCCGTCCAAGATGTTGAAGAAGACCATCTGCCTCAAGATTATATCCATAATATCTACCCTCTAAAGGTCTTCCAGACTCTGTCGCAGCTCTAACATCCTGATACCAAGTGTCCTAAGGAAGAATCCTAAGAATTCTCTCTCAAGTCCACTCCAAGGGACAATGCTGCAACCTCATTTTGTGTAATGCCCATACCCTAGTCGGACTTTTAAAACCCGTTTAACCTTGATTGACTTCCTATGTGGCATTCTCGAATGGTAGATTAACCGATATGCAATGTGTAGTTTAGATAATATAAATAAACTGAGCATACATATTATTGTGCTTTTGCATCGATTCTCGTGTAAATGTAATTGTTCCTAACCCTTGTGATAAATCTTGAGCTAACGTCTTCATTGAATATGTATTTGTATATGCATGCTTGTATGAATTCATGGGTGCAGGAGATTTGCAGGTACAACACCGCTTAGGGCAAGGTTCATCTCCTTTGGAATTTGCAAGGTTGAGTATGCTCCTTCATCTTTTGAATTCGGATTTAGTGGTCATATAACTCTCGTCTTGCCTTAGCCATGGTTAGGTGAGCATCGTGTGTGGATTCGTGGGGCTTGCATTTCATTGGGATGCGTGTCGAGAGACTTGGAGGACTTCCTCGATTTGCGTGCCTTGCGCGAGGTAAGTGAGGTTTGTTGTCCTAAGTATTAAATTCAAAATTTATGAGTAGACGAGCACAATAGCAATTTAGAAATTTAAATGGGTAGCTTCCTTTGTATGATAAATCATTAATTTAAGAGATTGCTTTAAATTATTAATGTAGTAAGCGTAAGGTATTTAACTTGGATTAGCGTGCTCATTTACGCATTTGTAAACATTTACGCAATTGTAGTTGAGAAATTAGAATAAATTAAACTCTTGCATTAGATTAGCCATTTATTTAAAAATGTCGCTTTATTTTGTTGAAGCGAGTTAATTTAATAGTTAATTTTAATAACTACGATTTTAATAAATTATGCATTTTAGAAGGAAAATTTTTAAAGTCGTTTGGGAGATGGAAATAAATTACTCATTTTCGCATTTTGGAAGAAAAGGGATAAATTATTATTATTTAAACGAAATTATTTCCTTTTTACTTGTATAGTTGATATAGTATAAAAAGATTGATTTTTAGAAAATTAAAATTTAATCAAAACGCCTTACCCGGTAAGTAGTCCCAAAATATAAATGTAGGCCTAAATCGATATTAAGAAATTAAAATTTAAAACTCAATAAGAAAAAGAAGCATTTTAATTTTAATAGGGGAAAACATATACGATTAATAAATAAAGGTAATGAATGACTTCCATTTGGGACTTTCAATCATTTTATTTTAAAAATAAATACCTAATTTCGAAATTGAAATTAGGGCAAAAATTAGGGTTTTCTTTTTAATCTTGTTTGGTAAGCATTTGGGGGGCTTCTGGGCTTTTGGGTCTTTTTTTTGGAAAAACATGGTTCTTGCAAGGGAGATTGGGGATTTTGGAGAGGGATGAGGAATGAGAGCAGCTGATTTGGGAACTCATCTTCATCAAAATCTCTTCCCGGAATGCATTTAGAGGTAGGATTCTAACTACCCGTTTGTTTTTTTTTTGTTTTGATCTCCATGGAATGTGGAAGAAAAGAAAAGAAAGAAATATTTTTTTTTTACCATGAATGTTCTTGAAGATTAGTTTCAGTATCATTTAAAATTTGGTTGGTCTTGAAAAGAATTTTCTGGTTCTTAAAGAAATTAGTGGCTTCAAACCGGATGTGGGGATATTTGGCCCATAATGGAGTGTTTGGGCAAATCTGGAATTTTATCTTATGACTGTAAAAAAAAAACATGGGGGATTTATTTCTTTTTTACATTTCATTTTGGGTATTTTGTTCATGATATTCAAAAAGAAAAATACATAAAAACAGAGAGGTTGCTAGGGATTTGTTCTTTTTCTTTCCCCTGTCTCTGGCTGTGTGGGTGCACAGAGGATTTTGTTGTTCTCCTTTTAAAAAAAAAAAACTGAGTTTTTTGTTGATTCGCTGCAACAAAGTATATTTTAAATAACAAAAAAAAAATTAAAAAAAAAAGGGTTTAATGCCCCCCACGGCAGTTGCTACTAGTTGGTAGCGAACTGCTACCAAATGGTAGCAGCGTTGCCTTTGGTAGCGCCCTGCTACCATTTGGTAGCAGTGCTACCAAAGGTAGCTAGGCTGCCAAAGGGGGGGGGAGGGCCCACGTGGATGTCCACGTGGGTACCCTCTCCCTCTCTTTTTTTGAAATTTTTTAAAAAAGGTTTATTTTATATGTTTTATTTAATTATTATTTATTTTATTATTTTATATAATTTGTTTAAAAAAAGAAAAAAAAATAAAGGTATATCTATGTCACATGTAAAAAAAAAGAAGAAGAATCTCAGATTATTTAGTGAATTAAAAATTAGCATAAGGAAATTGAATTCTAGTCTGCGTTGATATTAGGTAATTTTAAATTCAGTATTTTATCTTAGTTAACTTCAAACTTAGTAAATAATACCTTTGGAGTTCGAGAAGCAATATTTAGTAAATCCTTAGCCTAATACCAGTTTTAATTTCATGATGATTACTTCATACCCGGGTTAGTACTGCCATTAACATAGAAGAACTAGTGATGGCGGTTTATTGAGAGTTTTAAGTAAAAGTTAATTTAGCTAGTATATCGAAGTATCGACATTATTAGTCAGAGCAATATGATAAACGGATACCTCTACTGGATAATGCCTATGCTGAATTTAATCTTCTATTATTGAATTTGGTTATGTAATGGTAAGTCTTGACATGATAGTGTCGGTTGCAAGTTGGTCAAGTCCCTAATTAGGAAACCGTCAAACAAGAGTATCCAGGATTGTTTGTTTCTTTTTGTTTGTTA
This sequence comes from Cryptomeria japonica, assembly GCF_030272615.1. NCBI lineage: Eukaryota > Viridiplantae > Streptophyta > Pinopsida > Cupressales > Cupressaceae > Cryptomeria > Cryptomeria japonica. The sequence continues at coordinate 420,293,766 of NC_081405.1, read as the reverse complement.
TGACTCATTTTGACCCGCTTCTAAAAGGGATCTTTATGTAATTAACGTCCGAGGTGTCTGTTGTATATTGATTTTATTCGCCTAAGTGGCAAGATGTAAAAGACTCATAAATCATGTATTTCTAACAACATAATACCAAAGGGGTCTTGCAGTTGAGCAGACCCGGAGATGTAGCCCATCCGGGGTGAACTCCGAGATCATATCTGTGTTATGCGATGTTTATAGCGTACTTTGTTTTATGTTTTAAATTATCTTGAATGGTTGTATTCTTGCATAGTGTAAAGTGTAAATTAAATGAATTCAAATTTAAATGTATAACATTTTTCAGATGGATAAACGTAGTTATTCAAGTTCATAAAATGTTGTGAATTATGAATATGGCATGGTATTTAAATATTGAAATTAAAGTGTGGAAAAAAAAGTAAATTGGTAATGTTAATTTAAAATGTAATAGTGGAAGAAATTTAATTAGAATTACTTTATTGGATTAACTTGATATTGAGCATATCAATGGAATGAATGTAAAAAGGAAATAAAGTTAAAATTCATGTCATAATTCCTAGATTTAAAACTAAAGGATGAACATCATATAAATATCTATCTGCTTACCTTAGTAAATGAATCACGCCATGTCAATTATGTTTCATTACATTGAATGAATTTGATAAGTTATTTCACGTTTGAATCTTAACAATAATCCTCATCAGATTAATTTGATAATTCGTGAGGACTCAACTAGGCATCCATGTTGTATATTGGATGGATATACTTATTAATCCATGTTGTAATTATAATCAATAATCCTCACCAGATTACATTTATAATGGGGTGAAATCAATTGGATATCCATATTTTTTAATCCCTTATAAAAGGAATCCCTCATGATTGCTAAAATTAAAACTAAAATGAAAAAGTAGTTGATTTGTTGTTCAAACATTAAATCCTAGTAAAAGTATCTCTCTCATTTTAAGATCATTTAACAAGAAGAGAACAAAACAAGAGATAGGCAAAAAGATAATTGTATTTTAATCTGAATAGAAGGACGTCATTATGATCTTATCTCTCTAATCTTGAAATGACGAATGTCATCTAGTTAACGAATCTTTAAATTGAAGGATGCTCTCGTGTGTTCTAATGCAGACCCATCTTAATGAAAATTAGCCCATTTACTTGCATTATTAAAACTTCAAATGTATCCTATGGCTACTCATATTTTACCTTTCATAAAAGAACTTCAACTCATTAGTAGGCTACGCATGATAACAAATGAAGAGACCTCACTCTACTCGTGGAAGTTTAATCTGAAAGAAACAAATTTATCTTATTAACCATACTTTTTAATATTTTAAAAGAAGTATCAAATGTGGGTGAATATTTTAAAATCAAATGAAGGAATCCTCACTTTACTAATCATAGTTTAGCCTTAAATGAATGAATCTCATTAAGCACATTTATAGCATTATAGGATGATGTCAAGTGTGGATGGTTATTTTAAAACTCTAACGAATGAACTTTGTTATATTTAAAACGCTTGATCCCATTTGGAGACCTCCTAATGTAATTATGAATTAAAGTGCGATGAATAAATAATCTCCTCAATGGCCTCCTAACCATCGAAGTAATTGAACGCCTCCTAAAGATATAAGGTGTTAAACCATTGAACACATATTTAATCAAGGACTATGCATTACCTCGTAATTAAGATATCCAGTTTAATGGATCTAATGACGCAAGTTGAGTTAGGTGTAAGGTTGTGTAATCGCGTTAGGAAACTCCTTAGGATTGGCTGAGCCTTCCGCTGTGATATCTAAGTTGATAGACAATCTCCATTGTATTTTAATGTCGTGTCTAATAATGAATTGAGTTAACTTCAATTTATCTTAATAACGTAACTTTTCATTAACGCTCTAAATAATTATTATAAAAAAAAAAATTTACACTCTATTTGAGTGTTTTTAATTTAAACCCTTAGGGGTTTCCTGGCGGGGCATTACATTTTGCCTATGACTCAAAGCATCTGCCACTACATTCTCTTTCCCATGAATATATCGAACCTCAAAATTATACTCACAGAGGAATTCCATCCATCTTTGTTGTCGAGCATTCAAGTTCGACTGCGTGAAAATATACTGCAAACTATGGTGATCACTATGCAACTCAAATTGACGCCCCAATAGAAAATGTCACCGTCTAACCAACACATGCACTATAACTGCCAACTCCAATTCATGAACTGGATATTTTAGCTCATGGTCCTTGATTTTGCGAGACTCATAGACTACCACACGACCATCCTGCATAAGCACTATTCCTATACCTTCTAAAGAGACATATGTGCATACCATAAAATCTCTGGATGGATCAGGAACTGCCAAAATCAGAGCACTAACAAGGAGTTCCTTCAAGGTATGTAAAGATGACTCGCACTGCTTTGACCAAACAAACTTCTTCCCTTTCCTTTGAAGAGAAGTGATCGGGTGACCTATCTAGGAAAAAGTCTGAACAAAGCAACGATAATATCCAGCCAAAACCATAAAACTTCGAACCTCAGAAACGTTGGTCAGCACTGGCCAATCTACAATGGATTGGATCTTAGAAGGATCCACAGATACACCTTCTCCCAAAACTACATGACCAAGATAGTTCACCTCTGACTGGAAGAATTCACACTTCGCCAAGTTGGCATAAAGTTGATTCTCCCTCAAGCACTGCAATACCCATTGCAAGTGGCCCTCATGCTCTTCCATAGATCTAGAATAAATCAAAATCTCATCCAAGAACACAAGGACAAAATGATCAAGGTAGGTTCGGAAAATCCCATTCATGAGGCTCATGAAAACTAAAGGCACGTTCATCAACCCAAATGGCACCACTGTGAACTCACAGTGACCATAACGAGTATGAAACACCGTTCTATGGATGTTTGCACCATGAATCCGCAACTGATGATACCCAGATTTCAGATCAATCTTAGAGAACACCTTGTCTCCCTTTACTTGATAAAAAAGATCATCTATTCAAGGAAATAGATATCAATTCTTGATGGTTACCTTATTCAGCTATCGGTAATCAATGCATAACCGAAGAGAACCATCCTTCTTCTTAACAAAGATAATAGGCGCACCCCAAGGAGAAACACTAGGACAAATGAAACCCTTGGACATCAATTCCTCCATTTGCAACTTCAACTCACTCAACTCTTGAGTAGTCATCTGATATGGAGCACTTGAAATAGGTTCTGCACCAGGAATCAAGTCACTGCGAAAGTCTATGTCCCGCTTCGAAGGCATATTGGGAATATCCATAGGAAACACATCAACATACTCTTGAAGAATAGGGTGACCATCAAGAGAAATTTCTCGACTCTCTTCCTCATCCACATCCTCAAGAGAAACTACAAAAAGATGACACCTTCGAGCATACACCGATTAAGTTGCATCACATAAATCATACGTAAGGATATCGATCTCTGAACTCCAACGATCCCCACTTTCCTGCCATGATCATTTAACACTCCACTGTCTTCTGACGACAATCTACACAAGTGCTATGAGATGAGAGCCAATCCATCCCCAACACAACTCCATAAGACCCCAAAGGAATGACTCGAAGGTCAACTAAAGTAACAAAGGGTCCTAGGTCCAACTCACAACTAGGAATGAGGGTATCTACAGACACACGCAAACCGATAGCCAACTCTACTTGCTACCTATCCACCTACTTAGCAGATGTGAGCCTGCACCGCTCCACAATGGAGGAAGAAATAAAAGAATCAGAAGCACCCGAGTCAAAAAGTACAGAGATAGGAATACCACCCAACACACCTGCAGTCTCGATCACTGTACCCTGGTGCTCGGCCTGGCGGTCATCAACCACCACAAAAACTCTATGGGATCTACCTACATCACCCACTATCGGCTCTGACACTACTGGCCTTTGAGTACCTATCTGATGAGAATACTGAGGGAACTGAGTGGCTATGTGGCCAAACTGACCATAGGAGAAGCAAGCTACCCTACTAGGTCCTCTACCTCCAGATGACCAACTGGACTGTTGGAACTACCCCTATTAGGGGCCTGAGATGCACCCTGAGAGGTATTCCCTAGGAAATTCTACCTACTCCTCTGCCAGTTCCTATTCTTCTTAGGCTGAGAGTTGCCACCCTGCTGGCCCTGAAACAGCTTCGGCCTTAGCTAAAAACTCTGCTGTTGCTTCCCACCCTTAGCGGGTGCTTGAGAACTCCTATAGGGTGCAGCAGTTTGGGACTGATTCCCTCTAACTCTAGACCCACTATAAGGCACACTCCCAATCTGCACTCCAAATTGACTGCCATGAGCACGACTAAGATTCTTCTCTACCAACCTAGCTTTCACCACGACAATCTCTACTGAAATAGGCTCAAACACTCTCACTCCTCTACTGATGCGATCATTTGGACCCCTCAAGAAGTGTTGGACTAGCATCACCTCATCATTTCCAATACCAGCATATTGTTTGAGCTCATAAAACCTATGCTCAAACTGATCGACAAACATGCCAAACTAGCATAAAGCATAAAACTCATCTACCCGAGACTGTCTCCACTGAGGTGATAGAAAGCGTGCCCTGAATCTCTCCAGGAAAATCTCCCAAGACATGGTACTAATGTTCAAACTGATCCTCTCCTCCTCCAACCACCACCAGATAGAAGCAAAACTCCCAAGATGCATGATGGCGCATCTGGCCTTGGTGTTATTGCCATACAGATGCATGGAAAAACATCGATCTAAGCTAATCAACCAGGTCTCTACCTCAAGACCGATACCCATACCGTTGAAGGAAGGAAGATGGGATCTCATCAAGTCTCTCATGTGCCCCATGGTAACTAAGTCCTAGTCCATTAGGACCTCTCTCCTTTTGGGAGACCTCTCGCTCTCCCTCTCCTCTAGAATCTGCTGATGCGAATCTCCCACCTAAGCATGGATAGGTTGTTTGACCTCAGGTTTGGAACCTAGTCTAGCTAGCACCTCCTGAAACATCTACCTCAACTCTTCCCTTTCAGAAACCTTCTCTATGGCATGCTACTCATTCTGATGAACAGACTAATCCCGATCCACACTCACATGAGTAGGTTGTGGAGAAGGACTATGGCAGCCAGAACCTTGACCACATCCCCCACCTCTGCCTCTATTGCAATCACCAACACAACCACCACCCTTGGCTTTCCCAGCCATGACCTAACACTGAACAAGAGAAAAAGGTTTAGATCTACAACAAGGATACAAACAAGGGAAATGAAAACACTAAGACCTAGTCAATAGGTCAAGTTGAATGGGTTCAATTAAAAATAGAGTACCCATTGTTGCAACATGGGCTCTGATACCAAATGTAATGCCCCGCTAGGAACCCCAAAGGAATAACCACACAACTAAACAACTAAGGGTGAAATATATATATATATATTTTAAAGTATAAATCACATTAAGTGCTTTAATTACTACATTGCACATTAATTACACAAGCGGAAGACTAACACAAGAATTCCTAAAGGGTTACCAATGAAGAATTAAACGAAAGGTTAAATTCCATAATAAAGGTTAATCCAATTAACCATCAATTACTTAATGAACACAATAAGCCATATTCACATAACCGATTTCATCATTGAAAGATTGAAAGTATTACAATATATATTACTCCTCAAGAAAGCATTTGCACAAATCATAAGGATAACTGAGATAATAACATCCAATAGCTTAAGATTACATTATTCATCAAATACATGGCTTCCAATAATACATATAAAATTTACATCATTACCAAATACGAGGCTACATAAATCCATTGATACAAATGACCACGTAGGTCTCAAAAGTACAATAATCTCCAGCATGAGATGATACACAAATCATGAACCATAGGAAATATCTACGAAGACAATCCTCGCATGAAGGCACAAACAAATACATATGATGAGAAGTGGCACTACCACTCGACCATGTGATCCCAAAATGGAATCACCCCACCGTTCTAGGAGATAGCAGAAGACCCTCAAGCAAGCACAAGCAAAAAGTGGTTGACAATACAAGTGTGACTCCATAATACTCCCGGTGAACTCAACATCATAATACACTAGTGACCCTAAGGAGAGAGTGTCATCGCATAGCTTATGATGGCTACCCTAGGTAGGCCTAGTGCAGGAGCACCTAGTTTTTAGTGCATTTTCTAGATTTGATGTGATAGTCCTTATTTTGGATTAGGTTTGTTATTAATGGACTAATAAGAGGTCCAAATTTGTGTTGGATATGCATTTGAAGGATGATTCTCAACTAGGTTATATGTTTACTCAAATTTGGCCTATGAACCCTTGCAAGCTTTAAATGGCATAAATTTGCATTTTGATATAAAATGTCTTGTAAAGAATCATTAGGAATTTACCCATGTCATTTTAATGTTATGTAGTCATCCTAGGAGGTTTAGGATGAGTGGCAATGCATAAAATGTAAAATGCACATTTTGGCAAAAGTTGTCATTGTTGCTCAACAACATTTCGCAACTTTTGCATTTTTGAGCACATCGGTGGTTAGGAAACCAATAAAGAGTTGATTAGGATCCATATGGCATAGAAAATTCTCTGATAAGGATTTTAAATGGGTTGGAAAAATCCTTGAGAAAGTTTGAATAGATTGAGAAGACATTTTCTAGATTTTACCTTGCATTTTCTCAATTTTTGAGCAACAGTCCGTACATAATGGACTAATTCTACTAATGTTATTTCATGATTGTTTAGTGTATGAAATTTTAGTTCTTAGAAGGTGTTTGTTATTGTTTTTAGTGTAGGTTTGAAGTGTGCTATTGAATTTGCATTGCTCTTAGCCCGAGCAAGGGTTTAAGAGCCCAATTATGGTTCCAGCTTGAAATCCCTTGATTTTTGCTCAATAACCCTTGGGACTCAAGCCATGGAACCCTTGTATAGTGTAAATATGTTTTATATTGGCCTGGAAATTTTTGAAAAGCAATTTGCCATCATTTCCTAGGCGAGCTCAGTCATAGCCTGGTTAGGAAAATGATTGAAATGTTGCATATGCTTGCAGGGATGACCAGTTGTGAAGATTCCAAGTGTTTGGAATGAGAATGTAATGTGTGGTAGAGCCTATGTGAAAGGGTGAAGGTGTGAAAGAGTAGAGGAGACAACAAACCCATTGGAGAAGACTGTTAAGTCCCAAAACCCTCTATAAATGCCATTTTTGGGTTCCATACCAGTACGAACAAACCTGACTATCTCACCTAGTGGATTGAAAAGTTCATCCAAAAGGGTACTCAGATAAAAAAAGAGGTTGAAAGGTTATTTGAATGATTTTTGAACAATTCCTCAAAAACAGGTAAGGTAGGGCTGATTGGGGCTTTAGGGCTACTGGGCCTAGAAAATAGGAGAAAGAGGGAATGATGAAGAAATGATGGAAAGCCAATTGAAGAACCAAATGAATGGCATGTAAACACCTTTAGAACACCCATTACCACCCTTGCAAGTACATGTTAGAGGATTGCATAGCTTAGAGGTTAGATTTGCCCTTGTGAATCTCAACCATGCTTGAAGCAAATATTGAGCACAATTTGATAGGGAGCACTCCTAGAGAGTTTGAGAATTTTGGTTTGTTAAATGACCAGCGAAGAGTGAAGGGAGCCCACTTAAATATCACCCAACTACTTATTGAGCAAGGTGAGATTCTCTTTGAGAACCCCTCCCCATCAAAGTGGTATCAAAGCAACCTAAGATTTGGGAAGAAGCTAGTTCATGTCAGAGACTGAGTCAGTAGGAGAAAATAGTCTTAAGTATGGTGACCAATGCAGAGTTAGACAAGAAGGTCGAAGATCAAGAGGAAGAGAATAGACTCCTTAGGGTAAGATTACAACAGTTGGAGAGCAAACTAGACGCAGTTGAAGACAAGACCAAGAAAGTGACAATCAAATTCAATGAAGGGAAGGGTAAAAAAGTAGTGGAAGAGGATAGCACACTTGGACCTGATCTTATTCTACCTAAAGAACCTTTCCTTAGAGCCATCAAAGCCTTAGGAGGAAAGTCCTTAGAAGGAGTGCCACTTTTTTGTGGAAAAATGAAACCAAAAGTAGTCATGAAATGGATTGAAGGATTGGAGAATCACTTTGAATGTGATGGGATTAGTGAGGCACAAAAGGTGAAGGTAGCCAAATCTAGATTGAGAGGAGAAGCCTTGACTTGGTGGAAGTTCATCCAAGAGGAGAGAAAAAAGGAGGGTAAGAACCCAATGGCCACTTGGAAAGGAATTCTAGCCAAGGTGAAAGAAGCATATATCCCCGAAGAGTATGAAATCCAATTGCACAAGAGGAAACAAACTTGAGACATAGAGAACTAGATGTGAGCAGCTACACTGAAGAATTTCAAAAGTTGTATCTGAGATCCAAGGTGGTGGAAGATGAAATCATCAAGGTAGCCAGGTATTTGAATGGCTTGAGATGGAATATTCAGGAAGAGTTGAGTTTTTTGTGTCCTAGTACTATTCATAAGTGCTATCAATTGGCACTCAAGGTGGAAGATAAGAGAAAAAAGAAACAAGAGAAAAATAACAGAGGTAGAGGTAGGGGAAGAGATGACAGAGGTCATAGAGGTAGCTATGGTGGAAGAAGTGTATACTAAAGATCCCAAGGAGAATCCAAGCTAGTAGAGAAAAGTGGGGATTCCAATAGCAAGAACAACTATAGAGGAAGGGGGTCTAGCAACTCTAGTAGAGGAAGGTCTAATGGATCAGGAAGAGGGTCCTATTTTTCCACAATTAAGTGCGACAATTGCCATCAGCTTGGACACCCGACCTATAGATGTACTAAGAAGTCTTGTTCATCCTAAGGAGGTGAGAGGAGAGTGAGTTATGTTCAAGAAGATGCAGCAAACATGAAGGCATTAGAAGTGAGTTTAGATTCAGAGGTTGGAGAGAATCTCATGATAAGAAGAGTCTTGATTAAAGAACTAGTTAAGGAGGAACCTAACCAAAGGAGATCCTTGTTTAGGATAAAATGAAAGATTATGGGAAAAGTATGTAGAGTGGTGGCAGATTTAGGGTCCATTGATAACATCATGTCAGAAGAAGCAGTGAGTAAGCTCAACCTACAAAGAATACCATGTAGTGATCCTTATAGGGTTACTTGGCTCAACAAGGGGAAACATGTTCTTGTGAATGAACAACTTGGGTGGAGTTCACTATAGGAGGCTACAAGGACAAAATTTTATGTGACATCTTGCCAATGGATGCTTACCAGCTACTCCTAGGTAGGCCTTGGCAGTTTGACATAAAAGAAATACACCATGGGGAGAAGAATGCCTATACTTTTCAAAAGGATGGAATAACCTATAAAATTCAGTCCATAGGAGACAAAGAAGAGGGAAGATCAAAGGGTCCTAATGTGCTTCTAGTTAGTGAGAAGGAGTTCATGAACACACTCAAGGAAGGAGAAGGAGTGGGGTTTGCAATTGTAGTAAAACCAAAAGAAGAAAGAAAGGAGAATAAAGTATTCATTCCCAATGAAGTGAAGCGGATCCTAGATCAGTTTAAGGACATTATCAGTGATGGAAAACCAACAAACTTGCCTCCTCAACGTGCCATAAGTCACCAAATTGATTTCATACCCAGAGCCTCATTTCCTAATAAGGCAACATATAAAATGACACCGGAGCAGAACAAGGAGGTAGCTCAGCAAATACAAGAACTCTTGGACAATGTTCTGATAAGGAATAACATTAGTCCATGTGCAATACCCACCATTTTGGCCCCAAAGAAGGGAGGTACTTGGAGACTTTGCACTGATTCTAGAGCCATATACCGGATCACAATCAGGTATAGATTTCCCATTCCAAGGATTGAATATTTGATGGATTGTTTAGGAGGTGCCGAATACTTCACCAATATAGACCTCAAGAGTGGTTACCACCAAATCAGAATCAAGGAGGGAGATGAATGGAAGACAACACTCAAGACTGCATAAGGACTTTATGAATGACTTGTTATGCCATTTGGACTCACAAATGCTCCTAGCACATTCATGAGAATCTTGTTTTTGTTTATTTATATGACATCTTGATTTATATGCAAATTTAAAGATGAACATCTTAAGCATATAGAGATTGTATTGAGGAAACTATGTGATGAGCAACTAACCATCAATTTGGAGAAATATGAGTTGATATATCTTGGGTTTGTAATCTCAAGAGGTGATTTGAAGATGGATAACTCCAAAGTGGAAGCCATAATCAATTGGCCTACACCTAAGACAACAAGTGAAGTAAGGAGTTTTCATGACTTAGCACAATTCTATAGGAAGTTCATCATAGGATTTAGTGAGATATGTGCACCCATGCTTGACACAATCAAAGGAGGTGTGATGAACAAGTTTCAATGGACAAAAGAAGCACAAAGATGACTTTATCTCTTGAAGACAAAGGTTTCTACTCAATCGATACTAGTTCTTCCAAGCTTTGACAAGATATTCACCATTAAATGTGATGCAAGCAATATAGCAGTTGGAGCAGTTTTAAGTCAAGAGAATAGACCGGTTGCATTTTTCAGTGAGAAGCTCAATAATGCCAAGAAAAGGTATTCCTATTATGATTTGGAGTTGTATGCAATTGTTCAATCCCTTAGGAAGTGGAGGCATTATTTGCTTCTTAAATAATTTGTGGTTTATACTGATAATCAAGCTCTTAGCTTTCTCAATTCATAGGAAAAGTTGAATCATAGGCATATTAAATGGGTAGAGTATTTGCAGTCATATACCTTTACCATTAAACACAAGGGTTAATGTAATAAAGTTGTTGATTCATTAAGTAGAAGGTTTCTAACAATGAAAGAAGTGCAACTCAAAAGCATTGGAGTGGATAGTTTCAAGGGGTTATACCACAATGATGAAGACTTTGCTGCAGCCTACAAGGTTTGTCAAGAGTTTAGAAACCATTTTCATAGTGAATATACAAATTTCACCTTACAAGATGGTTTTTTGTTTAAAGGAGGACAACTTCATGTGCCTAAAGGGTCTATGAGAAAATTTGATGCAAGAGAAGCACAATGGTTGCCTAAGTGGACATTTTGGCTTGAACAAGACTTTGGAACTTGTCCAATGATTCTACTATTGGCCTAAGATGCAAAGAGATATCAAGAAATATGTGGAGAAATTTGTGGTTTACCAAAGAGCCAAGGGTACCTCTTCTAATGCTAGTTTTTATTAGCCTTTACCTATCCCAAACCGACCATGGGAGTGTGTAAGTATGGATTTTTTTGTTGGTTCACCTAAGACCAAATTAGGTTTTGATAGTATCTATGTTGTGGTAGATAGATTTAGAAAGATGGACCATTTTATTCCATGTAAGGTGACTCATGATGCTAGTCATATTGCTCATTTGTTTTTCAAGGAATTTATTAGGATTCATGGCTTACCTATCAACATAGTATCAGATAGAGATGCAAAGTTTCTTGGTCATTTTTGGAAGACTTTATGGAAAATATTGGGTACTAACTTGTGTGCACATAATGGACTACTCAGAGGTCCACATGTGTGCTAGATATGCATTTGAAGGATGATTCTCAACTAGGTTATATGTTTACTCAAATTTGGCCTATGAGCCCTTGTAAGCTTAAAATGGCATAAATTTGCATTTTGATGTAAAATGTCTTGTAAAGACTCATTAGGAATTTACCCATGTCATTTTAATGTTATGTAGTCATCCTAAGAGGTTTAGGATGAGTGGCAATGCATAAAATGTAAAATGCACATTTTGGCAAAAGTTGTCATTGTTGCTCGACAACATTTTGCAAATTTTGCATTTTTGAGCACATCGATGCTTAGGATCCATATGGCATATAAAATTCTCTGATAAGGATTGTAAATGGGTTGGAAAAATCCTTGAGAAAGTTTGAATATATTGAGAAGACATTTTCCACATTTTACCTTGGATTTTCTCAATTTTTGAGTAGCAGTCTGTACATAATGGATTGATTCTACTACTGTTCTTTCATGATTTTTTAGTGTATGAAATTGTAGATCTCAAAAGGTGTTTGTTAGTTTTGTTAGTGCAAGTTTGAAGTGTGTTATTGAATTTGCATTGCTCTCAGCCTGAGCAAGGGTTTAAGAGCCCAATTATGGTTCCAGCTTGAAATCCCTTGATTTTTGGTCAATAACCCTTGGGACTCAAGCCATGGAACCCTTGTATAGTGTAAATATGTTTTGTATTGGCCTAGAAGTTGTTGAAAAACAATTTATCATCATTTCCTAGGTGAGCTTAGTCATAGCCCGGTTAGGAAAATGATTGAAATGTTGCATATGCTTGCAGGGATGACTAGTTGTGAAGATGCCAAGTGTTTGACATGAGAAACTAATGTGTGGAAAAGCCTATATGAAAGGGCAGAGGTGTGAAAGAGTAGAGAAGACAACAAACCCATTGGAGAAGACTGTTAAGTCCCAAAACCATCTATAAATGCCATTTTTGGGTTTCGTACCTGTATTGACAAACCTGACTATCTCACCTAGTGGATTGAAAATTTCATCCAAAAGGGTACTCAGATCAAAAAAGAGGTTGGAAGGTTCTTTGAATGATTTTTGAACAATTCCTCAAAAACCAGTAAGGAATGGCTAATTGGGCCTTTAGGGCTACTAGGCCTAGAAAATAGGAGAAAGAGAGAATGATGAAGAAATGATGGAAAGCCAATTGAAGAACCAGATGAATGGCATGGAAACACCTTTAGAACACCCATTACCACCCCTACAAGTACATGTTAGAGGATTGCATAGCTTAGAGGTTGGATTTATCCTTGTGAATCTCAACCATGCTTGAAGCAACTATTGACCACAATTTGATAGGGAGCACTCCTAGAGAGTTTGAGTGTTTTGATTTGTTAAATGGCCAATGAAGAGTGAAAGGAGCCCACTAAAATATCACCCAACTACCTATTGGGCAAGGTGAAACTCTCTTTGAGAACCCCTCCCCATCAAGGCCTCCATAGGTCCCGACCCCCAACCTCAGTTATCTTGGTAATCTTTCCCGAACCCGCGGTTTCATCTAAGTCTCATGTGGACCCTACCAACTCTTCATGAAGACAAGGTGGTCGGTTTGCCATTCCAGGCCTTCCCACTAAATCTTGAGTCTTTACGAGCACTCAACCATACATGAGGTACGATATCTTATTTAATGTTAAAAACTACCCACTCCCTAATCAATTATTAGGTTATCACTTATTATCTCACTTTCAAGGGGTTATCCAGCCAACCACTTCGGGCACGGTCCCCACTTGAAAGCCACTCTCCCATAGGACACTATTCAAACATTGTCACTCTACGAGGACCCTATGGCGAAACAGACAGCCATAACACCACTACAAAATACAGGTGACAAAATATAGTCTTACTAACCCTTGGTTAATCATAAGGAATAATCACAATATGGTTTTAAAAAACAAGGTCATAAAGACAACACCTGATCAAGAGGTATGATGAACACTACAACAGGACGACTAAACATTGACAAGAATTTGCAACAAAATAAGCCCCTTGCAAGAAATGCCAAATTCACTAAGACCGTACTCAAACAATCTTTTGAAATCAATAAAATCATATACACTTGCAATTCAACATTTAAAATTTAATAAAACACAACCATATTGGTTAAGAGAAATTCAAGTCATCATTAATCTAATAAGAGTAGAAATTTAACTAATCACAAATAATCAATTTGCCTCTTTTCAATTTGTACAAGCAAATCATGATAACGTTAATGAATAAAACACTCCATATTAAATAATACATCTTTCTAAGATGTCATTTAATTTATAAATAAAATAATTTCTTAAAACTATTAATATATTAATAAAAATTAATATATATATGTATATATATATATAATAATAATTATTAATAATTAATGATTAATAATCAACACTAATATTATTTCTTTATTTTTTTTTATAAAAAACCAAAAACCAAAACTAATTAATAATAAAAAAAACTAAATAATAAAAGAAAAACTTAATCATTTTATATTGTGGTTCCACGAGGGTCCCACTAATTAATAATAAAAAAAACTAAATAATAAAAGAAAAACTTAATATATATATGTATATATATATAATAATAATTATTAATAATTAATGATTAATAATCAGCACTAATATTATTTCTTTATTTTTTTAATAAAAAAACCAAAAACAAAAACTAATTAATAATAAAAAAAACTAAATAATAAAAGAAAAACTTAATCATTTTATATTGTGGTTCCACGAGGGTCCCACGACTGCTACCACATGCATGTGGTAGCAATGCAAGTTGCAGGAGGGGGGTGCGTGGCTGGGTCAAGCCTAGCTCCCCACCATGCATCCCAATCAAATTTTTAAATTTTTTTTTATTAATATATATATATTTTTAAAATCTCTGCACAATAAATAGAGAACTTTGTTTTAACAGAGTATAACCAATCTAATATATTTTTTTAATATTTCCTCAATTTTTTTTTTTCTGTTAACTAATAGAAGCCTAAAAGACCCAAATCAAAAGATCTTGGGCAAAATTCATGAGAAATTTAAGCAAAAAAAGAGGGGATTTAATCAATCTTCTCATTTCTTCACACACAGGAAACATCATTGATTCACACAAAGAGGGCAAATTGGCAAAATTTTGCCAACATAACCCCCTGATTCTTAACAAATAAAAACTTAGAAACATATAGAAAACAAAACATATTACTTGCCACTCAAATAGAGAGAATTAACAAAACCTAATTTGCACAAACTTGAAAACACATAGGCAACTAAATTTTTGGACAATCTCTTCAACAATTACATATTGATTTGGGAATTGATTAAATTCAAGAGCAAATTACTCCATTTCCAAACCAAAATTTCAATCTAGAGTTTCCAATAAGATTTAACAATTTCCAAGCGCACACATAGGAAGAATTTCAAAACATTTAAAAAAAATTGCAACAAAAGAAAGAGTAAAATCTACCCAACTTGAAAAGCACTCCAAGAAGAAAATTGTAGAGGAGCTTCAATCCTGCACAACAAATCCACAATCCAGATTTCTACTCCAAAATGGTGTCCAAATTTTGGCCTTCGAAAATTCCTCTTTCATTTCCCATGAGCTCATAGGTAATATAGGAAAAATATTTTTAACCTAAACTTTTTAGGTTAAAAGTTTTCCTCAACCAATAGAAATAGAATATTTTAAAAGTAAAAATCTAATTTTCCCCTTTTCTCATGACACAATTCTTTTTAATCAAAAATAAAAATCTAATTGCTAAAAACAAGGTCAATGGGGATTAATTTTTGTATATTTTCTTTTCTACATATTAAATTAACTCAACATTTACACTAAAAATTCTAATAGCATAGAATTTAACTTATTTCTTTTTCAAATAAATTAATACAACTATTTTTACAAATATAACATGCAATTTAACCATTTAAATTTAACAACTCCATTTATTTAACTAAAATATTAATAACAAAGGCATATTAATTTAATTAAATACACCAATATGAAATAATAAAATTCATTCAAATTAACTTTTCTAACTAGCAGGAGGCACACAAAATGTGAAAAGACCACACGACGACTCACAAAATGAAAATGCCTAAGAACCAAGACACGCATACGGTCAAACAGAAAATGATGACCGACTGACAACACTCACATGAGTGTAACTGTGGGTCAATTTAGGTTCTAACAACTATCTCATCCACTCCCATAGGACAAATAAGGTACTCTCAGACCTGTGAAACCAGGTGGAGATGATACCTCATACCTATACCGATGAAGGAGAATCGTGATGTTCCCTGTCTCACCAAAGTGAGTGAAGGAAAATCATCCCCTCGCACCCCATACACTTGCAAACACGAAACATGTATATAACACATCACACATATAAAGTAAATGTGTCAGTCCATGTCAGTAATCCATAAAATCACATTTATCATTAATAAGGAAATACTGCATGAAAGCATACAGTACAAATCAAATTAAAGCATTTAATAACATCGCATAAAGTCTAAATAAAATATAACAATAATATATACACTGAACAATCAACCGAAGTCAAACATGAGTCTAAAAAGTCTGAGCGAGAAGGGGTACTACACACAATATCTTCTTCTTTCAAAATGTTCTTCCCTTTGGCTTTACAGATTACCTCCTTGGTAGTCCCAAGGTTCTTCGCTAATTGTTCTACCTCCTTCCTAACCTTCTTCTGAATCTCAGGCTTCTTGAACTTTTTATGCAAGTGCAAGCTCTTCTCCTTGTAGGTTCCATACCTTTCTTCAGTAGAATCCATTGGTTTGCTCAATAAATATTGAGCATATGCATCAAGAGCATTTCCTTCAACCTCATACCCCATGGGCATGATCCATGAAGTCCTCAGTTCCATAGCTTCCATTATACACTGATCAGCATCAACCATAAAATAGATTGTGTCCTCAGATTTCCCCACTATCTCCTTAGGAATTCTCTCTTTGCTCTGCATCATGCTCTAAAAGCTCTTGAAGTACACCCAAAGTATGCCATTTTGGACTGTAGCATCTCTAAGGCCATGAAGTGTTTCTTTTATTTGCACTGTCACTGGCCTGTCATAGGCCTACTGAACTTTGCCAACACCCATAATTTCATTCATGAAGTAGAGTTATAAACATATGATCAAAGTTCCAAATTCAAATACATGCTTCTTATCCTGTTTGATTTTCTTCAAGTTTCTTAATATCTCACTCCGGAGCACCTCACATAAGTCATTTTCTTATCTTCCTTCAACATCTGATAGGCTGCATAGATGACCATATTGGATACTAAATTGTCCCGACTGGAATGATATATTTTGTATCCCATCACCATTAATACAAAACTAACATCATATTCATAGTATCACTGATTGTTATCAACCTTTTTGTCAAATTGGGAACTTATAGGTTCTGTTATTGTTTGGTTCTTAATATTCCTCAAGGAAGACACCTCATTGAATGAGCTCAAACAAGTCATTGCCTTAATTTCACTCTTGGTAATATTGTGGGGTTTGTCAAGCCACATGAACTCGTCATGCATTCTTCTCAGAATGTACTATACCCACTCAGGTTCATCGAACATCAGGAAGTTAATGAATTGCATGAAACCCTTCTCTTTTATCGACTTAAATTCAAGCTTTAGATTGTCCATTCCATCAATCATGTGTTGTGTGTATAATTTCATCATTTGAGCACTCCCGAGTTCCTCAATATTGCAGTGGATGTAAGCCCTAATGTCATCCACATGTAATACTCCATATGGGATTGATGAAAAAGCACCACTCAGATCATCTTCCATTGACTTATATGGATGCTTCTTAAAATTAGGTCTTGCCCTTTCAGCGACATCTACTAACAACGGGGTCACAATTGTAGAGGATGCCATTTTTGAAAATTTAAGCTTCAAAATAAACAAGTATCAACTAATAAATACCTTTCAACCGAATGCAAGATCACACAACAAATCTTCTTTTCGCTCTAAATCTCTGGAAATTCTGCTTCATTGCACTCTTCTGCTCTCTAGCTTCAAATGCAAAGTGAGAAATGAATAGGTTAATTTTCCTTATATCCTCCGCATACCTAAATCTTAGGTATAATAAATGATCTTAGCCCTAATCTTTTAAATACCTTGCATATAGATAGATCTTCAATAAATCTTCTACGGATCATTAAACACTTCTGGAAAACCTTCCATTGAGTCACTGATCATCAAATAAAATATCCACAACCTGCCGAAACTAGGTACATATCTCCAAAAGGGGGTTAGTAATTTTTTCATGAAAATGTCCCCCTAAGGTTAGATGCCTTAGCTTAGTTACCAGATGAGGTTCCACACCGGAATCAGGTGTGGATCCATTTGCTTCTTCTGAATCACTCTTTTTAGCTCGTCTTCTTCATCTGATATTTGATCTCTTCAAATTTTTCTTTTCCCTTCTCATCTGCCTTTACATTCTTACTCTTGTATTCTGGACCTCTCCTATTCACATTTCCACTTCTACAATACTTAGCAATGTGACTAGTTTTTGTTGCAAGCATAACAAATAACATTTCCTTGTCTAGGCCTGAAGTTCATCTAATTTCCTCTTGATCTGCACTGATTAGTAACATGTCCAAACATACCACATGCATAATATTTGAAATTTCTCCTATTTTGAAATTTGTTCATCACACTTCTGCATTCATTTGCCTTAAGACCATACTTATTGCATTTGAAACATTGGCCAGTAAAAGATGGACCATTATTGATCATCCTATTTTTGCATTGACTAGCCATATGACCAAATTTATTGCAAAAAAAATAGTGACCATTCAACTTATGAGCATTAAGTTTCCTTACCAGAGGCCTTTTTGAATTGTTCTTCTATTGTACCGATTCACATTTTATAAAATCCAATACCTTGAGTATCATTAGGATTCTTCTGGCTTGCAAGCATTTCATCAAGTTTGGTTGAGCTAACCAAAAACTTCTCCTTGTACTCATTTGCAACATCAAGATCATATCTAATAAGAATTATATGCCTTCCAAGATCTTCTTCATGTTGTCTGGAGTCTTGCAGGTCAAGATTAAATTGTCCATTCTCATTCTCAAGTTTGCAACATGCTTCATATTTGTCTTTCAAGGACTGAGCAAGTCAATCCTCATTCTTCTTCCTTCCCTCAATCTCCTTTGTCAATCTCATCACAATGGCTTCCATCTCATTCTTATGGATTGTATTAGCTCTAGCAAGTCTCTCACACTCTTCTGCCTTTTCCTTCAGGGCTTCTTCATCAATGCTTTGACTTTCTTTCTCTTTCAGCTTATCAACAAGTTCCTTTCTCTTTTCCCTTGACTTATTCAACGAATCTTTCAATGATTCAATGAATTTTTTAGTATCCTTAAGTTTTTCTTTTACCTGCTGGATCTTAGATTGGGCTTAACCAAGATCCTCAAATGCAACAAGCAGTTCATGTCCAAGACTACCAGACAGTGAAAACTTTAGTGGCTAATATTTGCCAATTGGCTATTTTTTGAAATTTGGGAATCAAATTTGGCTAATAATTTCAATTTTAAAGGTGACCCAAATCGCCACATTTTTACAAATTTTTATTTTAATGTTATTTAAATTGCCAGAGAATTTATTTTATTAATTTTTTTAACTTAAATATTCACCACAATATTTTATACATGATTGGATCAGATTCGCCAACATTTTATAATTTATTGTAGAAATCCAAATTAATTCACCAATAATATATCATAAATATTAGTTACTTTAAGGTTATATCAACAATCTTTTGTTTTCAGCATTGATTTAAAATATAATCTAATGACCTTCATTGTATTCCATGAGGTAAAATGTACCTACAAGTTGTAATGCTCGTGGGGTTTGAAATTGCTTTTGAATGGTTGACTTCAATGAAACCAATGGTCTAAAAGCAATTTTTGGCCCCATGAGTATTATAAATTGTTTGTAAAATTTATCTCACAAAATAGAAAGAGGGCTATTAGATTATTTTAAGTTAATGGTAGAAACCAAATAAAGTATAGTCTAACCCTTAAACTCATTAATGATTTCAACCTTCATGCCTTTACTTTTTTATAAAAGATTATTTTTAAATGAAAGGAAATGTCATAGTAATTAATGCATACAATGATTATTTTCCAAGATTCGCCAATATTTTCTACCAAAAAAAATGATATAAACAAATTCACTAATAAAATTTATTTTTTTTGTATAAAAAGGAAAGATTTGCCAATAAAAAATATTATTATTTTTAGAAAAAAAAAATATTCGCCAAGATTTTATACAATTTTTTGAGGGGGGGTTTCTTAAAGTTATCACTGCTACCAGAATCCATTGATTCACTTTCCCAGATACTCCTCAAGTTGTTAGGATTCTTCCGAGGAACTAGGATCTGATACCAATTGTTACAATCAAGGAACACTGAGAGGGGGGGTGAATCAGTGTTTTACAATTTTTAACATTCTTAATCTATCCTTCAAACCACTTAATGAAAATGATTAAAAGTAGAGTGTAGAAACAAAAGGCAAATAAACACAACACCATAACACCGAGATTTTTATGTGGAAACTCGGTTAAGGGATAAACCATGGTGGGATTGAGACCCACAATATTAATATACCTTGTTAGATGTATAATATTATCACACGAGGGGAATGCACATGCATTCAAGCACACTGCCTAGAGCTCATTGCTCAAATTACAATAAAGGCTACAACCTTGGAAGGCTCATTGCCTTACAAAATGATTACAGATAATAATTGGAATGTCTAAACTAATAAACAACATCTACAAATGCCAAAAACAGTTCCGGTTAAGCATTAAATACTTTGTTCTGCAACACTACTTTGTTATGATATTCTGCTATATTCCAGAGCACAAATATTTCACTTGCACATGTGAAACTGTGCACAATCACTCATACACACATCACACATAACAATCTATTACCAAAATGATCAAATCAACTGCTCTTATATATCTGCAACATCAATTTAGGTCTATTTCATGAAGACCCAAAAATGCATAACATGCAAGTGAAACGTGTTACCCAAGTCAGCTCAATCCGATCCAAAACTGTTGGTGTAAATAATTATTCATCTTGGATATTATTACACTTTACTTAAGTTTACTTAGAAAATGCATTTCATAGTAGTTTGGGTATGAGACACTTGGGTGTTTGTGCCACATTGGGATAGCGTGTGTAGGAGAATTTCCACCTTTTATGGTGTTGATCTTATCTTCTTGTTACATTCCACCTCATGTGGAATATTTTATTGTTTATCCTACCTACCAAACCTATTTCCTACCTACCCTTGTTTCTTATTGAGATACATGTCATGTTTGTGTGCTCACATATCCATATAGCCTTGCCTATATAAGAAGGCTCATCTACATTGTATGAACAACTATTGATTAACAATTGATGATCCAGTTGATCACATTTTGCATCTTGATAGAATACAGTTTATTCTTATCATATATTTTGTTCTCTCTTATTTGTGCTTTCCATTGCCTCTAGATCCTGGAAAAATATCAAAAAAAAAATCAAGCGGACCAAAAGAAATTTCACCACACACTTCCCACATGTTGTCTTAACATCCTTGAACACACAAACAGTCACCAAAATTACTCCGCACAATTCGCATAATGAATATCCACACATTACAACTGATGAACACTATTCCACTCAAAAAAATGTCTACCAGATCTTCCAATTCATTTAAGAATCAACACCAAAGACCACAAACCTCCAATAAGGCATATTACACGTCCACAATGCTTCTTCGAGATGCACCACACAAAATAATCAATGCAAAAGATCCAGCAACCATAACACTATGTACTTTGTCGGATGTCCTATTCTTCTCACTAGACCTCACCGAACCTCAATCAATCTTTCATTATGAATGAATCATGATCTATGGATTGGATATCTGACTCTAGTTGCCATCAATGAAAACATCTAAACATCAATGCAATGTCTCTTGCCAACAGGAAGGGAGGTGATTCTTTTTGGTGTCAATATTAGAGAATGAGCTAGAAACAACAAACTTAAATTTTTAAGAATTTTGAAACATGGATTGTTGGTTAGGATTTTGTAGCTATCCACGTTAGAGAGAAGATCATATATTATGTAAATGTAATCTTGTCTGGTTATGATAACCATGGAATTGTCTTTATCTTCTTTGAAAATTACCAAGCCATCATTGCTCAATAATTTTTTGAAAATGCAAAATTTTGGTTTTGCGAGATTGCACTTGGGTGGTTTGGCATGTCTCAAATCCATAACAAAATATTACCTAATTTTTTATGGAAATATGAAGGAGATGAATTAATTGAATTCCCAATTTCAATGATAAAATAAACATGGGGAGTTAAAGTGAGGACCAAACCATTTTTTAAAATGTTAAAAGCAAGAGGATCAACAATGGCATTGGATAAGTTTACCAGTAGTTTATTTTCCTTGTCATAAATTGTAAGAGGTGAATGGGAATAAGAGGGGTGGGTTGATTGGCTAAGAATCTAGGGAAACACATATGTGGGATAATTATGGATTTTTGTGCTAGGGGTGATCCCACAATAGTGGATTACACTTTTTGGCCAACTTTGACACTTCGATGAACATTTAAAAAAAAACCTTCACTTTCTAACACCTATAACTTTTAAACTGTTAAGAATTTGAAGATAATGTAGATTAGTGATTTGTAAAATCTTGTCTACAAATTCTAAATATATTTTTTTCAAATTTTTTGAATAAATTTGTACTCATTTTTTCCATCTCCTTTGAAAAGTAGTTTTTAACAACAAACAAATTTTTTTAAGAGATGTGCATTCTGAAATGCATAATATTTTTTCTATAAATGATAAAAAACTTGATTCTTTCGAATTTAGGGCTATAATATCAATGCCTAGGGAATGCAATTGGTTGCATAGTGATATGTTGAATATTTTTTATTTAATTAAGTTTTGAAGTTGGGCTAATTATGATTTAGACATAGGTGTATGTTTGAACACATAACTTGTTCTATATATATTGAAATTATTATTTTTTGGTTAGAAAGAAGACATCAATACATAGGGCATAGGCATTTTTCAATTTTTTTTTTGAATTAGTTTACTATTTTTCCCAATGCATTGAACAAAGAAGTTCATGTTCGGTGAAGAACCTATGTTTGGTAATATTTAAAAAATAAGATCATAATAAACTCAATATGTAATAAATTTATACTCATTGGAAAGATTGCTTCGAATACTACCATCCTACATTTTGGGATGTCAAGATTGTTCCAATTGAGCCTTCAACTAGAGGTTTGAAGGCCAAAATTCTATAGAATGTTGAAGAGTTTTTGGGGGGATATGCATAGGAAGGGGACTTGAACGACACCCCTTCGAGCAAAGGGGGTTTGAATAAACTCTAATGGGTTCGTTTGAACCCGTGTTCATACAAACATGTGTGGAATAAATAATTTTTTAATGGATCTGTTCATATGAACATGAATTGATATAATTTTTTATTTTTTTTGAATTAAGGACTTCATATAAATATAGATGTTTTATTTCATTTTTTTAAACACAAAATAACAAAGTAATTCACCTTTTTTGTGAAAGAAGGCATTTGAAGGTTATTTTAAGGGTGATAATTTTAAAGGAAGTACACGGGGAATAAGAAGAGAAGGGAAAATAAGACTTAAAGGAAGTATTCACCCAATACAGAAAAAAGATATCGAGAACTAAGAATGCAAAGATATCATGCACGTATGCATATTTTCTTAATTTTATTTAATTTTACATATATTATGTACCTAAAATTGTGCTTATTTGATTAAATAAATATTTGTTTTAATTTAATAATTTTGTAATGGTGGAAAAACAGTGAATGATAGATCAAGAAGGAAACTGCCCTTTCCCTCAAAGAGAGATGAGAGTTTTGCTATTGATTACCATTCAAGAACTTTTCACTATGGTACATTAGAAAGAGGAGATGATAATTCACTAGATTCAATCTCTCCACATGAAGATGGTAGATTGAATTCTGAATGAATTGGGAATGTTAAGTTGATCCCCTCCTCCTTGTTTGAAATGGAAAGGAATTGATTGAATTATGTAGTGCAAAAGTAAAAAATAATTGATTATAACTTGAGATTGGAATATGGGATGAAGTTGTGCACCTAGATCTAGTAGTAAAATGTGGAGATGAAATCACCCTATGAATTTGAGGAAAAGTTGTTCAGACCGTGGCGGGAATGTACACAGTCCTCCGAAAAATCTGCGAAATGAAAAGGGTTTTTCTGCCTCTGCAAATGAAGCCCGAATCTGAAAGTACAATTGCGCACCTACAACCTACACACAAAAAATAGAGGAAAATGGGTTGGTATTGGGGGTTTGCCTTTAGGTCAAATCCCAGTTTTGGAATTAACCAAGTAATGAAAGAAAGTACTTGCAAGTAGATGTAAATGAAAGACTGAACTGTAAATCACCTCAAGGGAGGTTGTGATAGAAATGTTGATAGAAGTGCCTGTGTGGAATTAAATGTTGAAATAAATCTCCTCTTCAATGGTTGAATCCTTGAATTAAATGCAACACCTATCCTTGAAGGGAGACTTGAGAATGCCCAATGCTAGAAAAGAATGCTTGATCGCTTGTGCACACTTGAATCTCTCCAACTTCAACTTATCCAACTTATCGAATTTCCACTTATGAAAATGAGAGGAAGAATGCCCCTTAAATAAATGTTAGTGGATTTGAATTTTGTCATGAGCCAACATTAAGGGAGTTTCCCGCCTAAGGCACAACCAACAATGCAACCCTAGGAAGGGTCTTTCCCCAAAATAGGGAAGGGACAAGGGCACCACACCTCTGTCCTAGGAGGACAAGGATGCCATGCCCCTGTCCAAGGAAGGATAGTGGCGCCACGCCCTTGCCCTAGCCCTTTCTCTAGGGCAGAGTGCAGATGGGGTGATGTAGAGGCCAAGGAAGAAGTTGTTTATGCAAGCTGAGCATTATCCGGTCTCCAATCAGGCTAGAGGTTTCAAATTCGCATGCTTGAGGACCCTAATGCAGTCAAAAATTGCTAGGGTTGTAGTTTTATGACACTAAATTTTTTATCTTAAATATTTATGTAGTTGAGTGTGTTTGTGCTATTTTAAATTATCAAACATTTTAAATTGATGCATTAAAAATAATCTTGTTTGAAATTAGTCTCTCGTGCTCTACTTAAATTTTTTTAGAATCCCTCTCTCTCTCTCTACTTAAAGTCTTTTTAGAACATCTCTTTCTCGTTCCTTTGTTTTAGTAGGATCTCTCTCTCTCTCTCTCTCTCTCTCTAGGACCTCTCTTTTTAGGACCTCTCTCTAGAGTAATAAACATTTGGAAATGGTTGGATTAAAAATAATCTTGTTTAATTTAGTCTCTCTCTCCCCCCCTAAAATATTTTTAGGATATCTCTTTTTAGGACCCTCTCTCTCTCTCTAAGTCTATTTAAGACCTTTCTTTTTTGGATCTCTTATTAGGACCTCTCTCTAGATTAGCAAACTATATTTAAAATTTTGGTGCATTAATAAAATTTTTATTTTAATTTAACTTCTCTTTCTCTCACACACTCTCTCATTCTCCCTCCCTTTAAGCATTTTTAGAACCTCTCTCTCTCTCTCTCTCCTTAAATATGTTTAGGACCTCTCTTTTTAGGATCTCTTTTTTGGACCTCTCTCTATATTACCAACTTATAGTTGGAATTGGTGCATTAAAAATAATCTTGTTTAAATTTAACTCCTCTCTCTCTCTCTCCCCTTAAGTCTTTTTAGAACCCTTCTCTCTCTTATTTCTTTTTAGGACCCCTCTCTCCCCCCTTAAGTCTCTCTTTCTCTTTCTCCTCTCTTAAAGTCTTTAAAATTCTTTTTATGATCTCTCTTTTTGGAACTTTCTCTAGATTAGCAAATAAAATACTGTTGTTTTAATTAAAACTACCCGTCTCTCTCTCTCTCAGGCCTTAAAATATATTATTTTAATTTACTCTCTCTCTCTCTCTCTCTCTCCTTAAGTCTTTTTAGGACCTCTTTTTTTAGGATCTCTTTTTAGGAACTCTCTCTAGATTAGAAAATATTTTGAATTGGTGCATTTAAAATAATATTTTTTTAATTTAGTCTCTCTCTCTCTCTAGATATCTTTCTCTTACAATATAAATATTCATCTTTTGTGTACAAAATGAGCTAAAAGAAAGTTATCAATGTTACTACTTATCAAGTTGCCATTAGTTTCATGTCAAAGTTTTACTATATACTCTAGTCGGTTACTACTACCAAAATATTCAGTTGGTATGCACAGTCTAGTCGGTTACAGAAGAAAGTAGTCTAAGAGCGTAGTTTACACTGAACTATCTACCGAGTATCATTCCATGTCTACCAAGCAGCAAAGATGACACACCGAGTTGATATACACCGAGTTAAACGTGTTACCAGATTCATTGAACCTGGACATACATATGAAAATGTGTTACAAGATCGAGGAACAAATTGCACTTAAAGATTGTGTATGATTTTGAGGTCATCTAACCAATGAAATATCTTGCATGGTTATTCATTCGATAAATCATATTTGTAAGATTGAAGCAATGAATGGATCACTGACATAAGAGATCTATTTATACAACATGAGTTAAGAATTAACAAGGTGTGTGCATGAGTGTAAGAAGAATGTTACAGAGACATAGAGGTCACCAAGAAGGTTTTCAGAGAATAGTAAAAGAACAGAGTAAACAGAAGGGTTTACCGAGTTACTATATGGGTTACTGAGGTATGCTATAAGCAAGGTAATCTATTCTGAGCACATAGAATCTACTATAACATTCCAGATGTAAAGTTGTAGATATTTGTAATGATTTTATTCTAATATTTTGAAGTTGTAAGAGAAACCTTTAACAGGGTAAAAGACTCTAATCAAGTCTATAAATTGTAAAGCCTCTAACCAGGTGCGGCATTTAGTTTAAGTGTTGTAAAATCCTTTAGCAAGGTAGATCTAACAGATCTTATTACTCCTAACAAGGTAAGCTATCAGAAATAGCTAAACTTGTAGCTCTAACCGAGCACTCTTTATTATTGCAGTAGTGAAGTTGTGGGTGCCATCCCCACTGTAGTTTTTCTCTCTAACCAAGAGTTTTTGCGTAACCAAAATATGTGTTATGAATTGAATCATGTATGATTGTTATCTATTTGTTTTAACTTTATATTATGTTACTGCACTATTCGGTTTATGCATAACAATAAAGTTATTATTGAAGAAAAGTTTTGAAGTACTGATTTACCCCTCCCCTCTTAGTACATTAGCTTTCCATATTGGGCCTAACAATTGGTATCAGAGCTCATTCTTGGAAAAGGGTTTAACTACCTAAAGAGAAAGATCTTATCAATGGAAGGCTATAAACAATCTTGGAGGATTGTGTATCTGCAAGAAGAACTAGATCATGCTAATCAAGTGATTGTAGACATGCAAAGGCAAATGCAAAAATCTCTGAAAGTAAGAAGAAGATTATCTGATGATTTGCAAGACTCTCAAGAGTTAGTGGAACAAATTGAGACATCATCTGAGAATAGTATATCTGAAAAAACTGAAGAAATGATTGGAGTATTGAAAGAAAAGAACAAAGCACTGGCTGATCAACTGAAAGCAATGAAAAGAGAACATGAACATTTCAGCACACAAATGACTGAAAATCTTGATGCATTGAGGACAACCGAGGATAAAGTAAGAGATCTAGAAAGAGAGAAACAACAACTTGAAGTCTTAGTATTTGATAAGAATGATGAAATCACAAGGTTGACTGTAATTCAACAAAATATGTCAGATCAACTAAGTTATGCACATCATGAAGCAATTTTGAAAAATGATGAGAATCATGCATTGAAAATTGAAGTATCAAGGTTGACCGATGAACTTGAATCAGAGAAGAAATCCAAAGAAACACTGAAGAAGAGTTATGAAGCATCAAAGATGTTGGATGAGCAACTGAATACATGAAGACTCTACAAAGATGAAGGACTTGGTTACAAAGGAAAAGACCCTACTGAGAAAGGAATTCATACTACCAAGAGAGGAGAATCATCAAAACAAGATGGAAAAAGGAATAACATCAAAAGGAAGAAGCCGATTTGCTACTACTGTGGAAATCAAGGTCATACTACCAACATATGCCAGATCAGAAAAGGTAAGCAACTGAATATCTCTAAGTCCAATGGATATTGTTATAATTGCAATAAATATGGTCACATACCTAATCAATGTAGGAAAAAGTCTGTTAACAACCATCAGAAGGCAAAATTCAAAGGGTTTTGTAAAAACTGCAATAGATATGGACATAGTATCGAGAAGTGTTGGTTTAAGAAAAAGAACTATATGTGGTATGCACATCGAGCAAATGCTAGAGGTTACCGAACTCACACACATCCTTATCGATAGTATTCTGCAGTACCATGGGATTACAATACAAGGATATGGTGTGAATGTTGTGGAAGATATGGACATATAAGTGCCAACTATTTTATAAGGTTTGGAATGAACAACCGAAGATCATGGAGAAATCATGGTATGGCATGTTTTCATTGTCACAAGGTTGGACATTTAGTTGGAGATTGCAGAGATCAACCTAGAAAAGACACTGAAGAAATAAAAGACAAATTAAAGATGATTTGGAAAAAGAAGGAAATTGTGTCAAATGAAGTAAGCACCTTACCTACCGAGTTAGGTGCACCTATTCCAAATTAATCGGTAAAGGTATGAAGGGACTGCATTATCTCAAGGTTAAATCTTAACAAGTTCCTATTTTTATGTACTTAATTCAAAATCTGCATAATTAAGATGTAAAGTAAAGTTTGAAATTCTATCAAAGTCTTTTAAAGCACTATACAGGAAAACTGTCAAGTCGGTGAATAAAGGAAACCTGTCTAGTCGATGAATGAAGGAAGTTTGGTTACTCGGTTAAAGTGGAAAAAGGAAAGAAAGTTAAAGTGAACTGAGAGCATTTAATATTTTTGACCTAACTTGCACGGAGCCCGATAATGTATAATGTGTACTTAAAAGCATTTTCACGATCACTTTTCACTTACCAAGTTTTTGAGAGAGCAGAGCAAAGCGAATCCAAGGCGATCAAAACCTCCTACAAAGCAAATTCAAGGTATTTACATCAATCTCAACACATTGTTAAGCTGGTTTACCAATCTTATCTAGTTGCCATTATCTACTAAGTATAAAGCGTCTGTCATTTGAAAATCTTGAAACCCTAAGGATTATTTGTTAGCTTTTATCTAAAATCTACAATGGCACCTAAGATCCAAGATCCCATTGTTGTCAAGAATGTAGAGAGGCCCTCACTAAAATACTCTTTGACTCCCAAAATTGCATCTGAACCGGATGACAAAACTGCCTTTTCACTCATCCCGGATAGAGTGTTGTTAGTCGAAGATGTGAGATTCTTCACCAAATGTCGTGTTGAAGAACTCGATCATGTTGAAATTAAAGACACCTATAATGAACTGTGCATAGATGGTAAATTGAATAGCAAGTATGAACACATAAAGATCAAGGGATTAACTGAAGCCCTAACCTATCCCCGTGTGTTCAAACCCTAGTGGGTTAAGTTTGTTCTGAGCAAAGTTCACGATGATTTCATGTGGCTAGAAGAACAACCATTTAAGATTACCAAGGAGATCATTCATCTAATTATCGGTTACCCCATTTATGATCATGCCCGAGCCCAAAAGATGATATCATAGAAGGAATTGATCAGTTTAACTAGAGTGGAATCAGATTGCAGAGGATTGAAACTAAATAATGTCACTTCCAATGAAATTTACTTGCATATTGATAATAGGTGGAAGTATGCAATGGACTCAGAGAAATAGATCAGAGAGAGAAGTCTGGTTCATCTATTTCCTGACATGTCAGTAGCTAAAATTAAAGAACATCTGACAACCTACAACTCAAAGTTTCTTGTCAAACAAAGAGCCTTAAAACTGATGAATGGGCTGTACATTGAAGTTGAAAATGAGACAAAAGCAAAGTGGCAGGAAATCTTTAAAATCAAGGATGCCAGTGAGCAAGCTATAGTTGAAATTGTTGATGTCACCAAGTAAGATCCTAATGTTACCGAGCAAGACCCTACTGATACCATACAAATAGATGAAGATGTCATGGATACAGAGGCACCGGAATAGGAAATGATAGAAGGCAATGCATATGTAAAACTTGTATCTAGTGAATCAGTCTTGGAACAAGTTCAGCCTTATCCACCGGTCAAGCAACCTGTCTCAACCGAAACCCCTCATGACACGGATCAAGGCACCAAAGGTCTCAAGTCTACAACAAGAGAAGGTACTACTGAAGAATAGATATCTCAAGCACCTTCTAGCATTGAGAATGTTTCAACTGAGACACCAAGTACCGAGACACCGAAGGACACTACAGAGGCTAAAGAAACCGATCAAAGTGTTGCCTCTACCGAGCAACCTATTGAGGGTCATCAAGCCTCACAAGCCATTGTCTTAGTTCCATTGGTGAAAGGTAAAGAAAAGAAGATGAAAAAGAATAGTTTTAAAGTTGATTTGTCAAAACCAATAGTGTTGCCCAATGTTGATATATCAAAATTAAAGGGGCAAGCACTCATTGATTTTGGTGAACTATGCAACGCAAAGGCCAAACAAGAGAAGCAAATGGCCATTCAAAAGAAAAATAAAGTACTTCAGAAGGTGAAAGCACTCTTAATAGATATGCTACCTGAAGCTATAGTATCCACTGATGCAGCCATCCACATTCAACTAGATGAACTCCTAACAAAGATAGAGACATCTGGAGTAGATCCATTAGAGTATTTGAGCAAACTAAAAGACAAGGAGCTCACTGCAAAAATGATAGAAGAGGTATAGAAAGCTATAGCTATTGGCAAAGTTAAACTTGTCAAATTTATTATTGAGTTGACCCCTCAACTCAAGCACATTCTTTATTTATTTCAGAAACTCTGCACATTTTCTTTATTCATTAAAGACATTAAAAATAAAACAGAGGCAATTGAGAAAGAGATCACTAATCTCTCAAATAAGTTGACCATAGAGCCAAATTCAGTTCAAAATTTTTATACCAAGCTACAACAGCTCATGGCTCAACAATTGGACTTAAGAAATAAAGAACACAATATCAGGATGGATATAATGACACTACAGACATTATTCCTTCCTCATCTTTCATCTGTCCAAGAACAGATCAACCGAGCCACCTCCCTATCTACTACACTAGAGGGAAGCACTCTAGAGGGCTTAATATCATTATTGGCCGATATTCAAGCACATAATTCTTTAATGGATAGTGTAATGAATGCACTCTCTATCGCTCTCACCGAAGCCCGGACCAAGTACAAATCCATTTTTTATCAGTTACCACCCCCGAATGGTAATTAAGTTTTGATGTTTGTCAAAAAGGGGGAGTAATACAGTATTGGGGGAGTGATATAGTATTCAAAATATCAAACAAAAGGAGTATAGTATACATGGGGAGTATACCAAGCAGAGCAAGCAGAGTATCCAAGAGTAGTGAACCAAGCAGTGAACAGGACAGTAAGCAAAGCACACAGAACAGATCACCGAGCATGCAAAATCAGAGTTTTGTACAGTATATCGACAAGGGGAGTATATCTGGATATATTATTTTATTGACTATTGTACATACTATCAGTATAGTCAAATTTTGCAAGTATATAGATTTTTGAGTTATAACTTTGAAAGTAGTTTTTTGTCAAACATCTCAACTAATGTCAAAAGGGGAGATTGTTACTACTTATCAAGTTGCCATTAGTTTCATGTCAAAGTTATACTATATACTCTATTCGGTTACTACTACTGAAATATTCAGTCAGTATGCACAGTCTAGTTGGTTACAGAAGAAAGTAGTCTAAGAGCGTAGTTTACACTGAGCTATCTACTGAGTATCATTCCATGTCTATCGAGCAGCAAAGATGACACACCGAGTTGATATACACCAAGTTAAACGTGTTACCAGATTCATTGAACCTGGACATACATATGAAAACATGTTACAAGATTGAGGAACATCTAACCGTTATCACATTGGAAATTGCACTTAAAGATTGTGTATGATTTTGAGGTCATCTAACCAATGAAATATCTTGCATGGTTATTCATTTGATAAATCATATTTGTAAGATCAAAGCAATGAATGGATCACCGACATAAGAGATCTATTTATATAGCATGAGTTAAGAATTAACAAGGTGTGTGAAGGAGTGTAAGAAGTCTATTACAGAGACATAGAGGTCACCGAGAAGGTTTTCAGAGAATAGTTAAAGAATAGAGTAAATAGAAGGGTTTACCGAGTTACTATATGGGTTACCAAGGTATGATATAAGCAAGGTAATCTATTCTGAGCACATAGAATCTGCTATAACATTGCAGATATTTGTAATGATTTTATTGTAATATTTTGAAGTTGTAAGAGAAACCTTTAACAGGGTAAAAGACTCTAATCAAGTCTATAAATTGTAAAGCCTCTAACTAGGTGCGACATTTAGTTTAAGTGTTGTAAAATCCTTTAGCAAGGTAGATCTAACAGATCTTATTACTCCTAACAAGGTAAGCTATCAGAAATAGCTAAACATGTAGCTCTAACCAAGTACTCTTTATTATTGCAGTAGTGAAGTTGTGGGTGCCATCTCCACCGCAATTTTTCTCTCTAACCAAGAGTTTCTGCGTAACCAAAATATATGTGTTATGGAGTGAATCATGTATGATTGTTATCTATTTGTTTTAACTTTATATTATGTTACTGCACTATTCGGTTTATGCATAATAGTAAAGTTCTTATTGAAGAAAAGTTTTGAAGTACTGATTCACCCCTCCCCTCTCAATACATTAGCTTTCCATATTGGGCCTAACAATCAAGTGGGAGTTGAGGCAAACGAGGTTGAAGAACACATAATTGAACATAGGGATGAGACCTAAGTTGAATCAATGGAGGTTGGAGAGGGGTTATGATCGTTACCTTCTATGGGTATGGATGACAATATTATGGATCTAGCTAAAAAGGTGAAGAGAAATATTTATTATAAAAATTTAGATCATTTAGTTGAAATGGATGTGGATGAATTGGAACTTCTCAGTGAACAACCTAGACATACTAAAAGGAGGTCAATGAATAAAAGTGCAAAAAAAATAATTTCTCATTTAAAAAATATTGATACACTAGAGAAAGCCCAATATTATCAATTTTACTTATTTTTTATGAGTTAAGAGATGCATTAAAATTGTTGGGTATAGATACAACAAATAAAAAGATGAAAATTTCTCAGCTACAAAAAGCCATTGTTGAAAATGTTAAGAAAGATTTGGGTTCCATTGGGAAAAATTCTCAGTCAACAAATAAGACCATGTCAAGAAGAGTGATGTTGACATCTATACTAAATGAAAAAATTCCCCAAAAAAACAAATCTCTTCATTGTCAACTGAGTTTGGCTTTAGTAGAAAGACAATATCAAAATATGTGAAAAGGAGAAAGATTTTGCATGATACTACCTCAGAAGGGAATTAGGAAATTGTGTGTAGAGCTCCTCATTCTGATAGGATTGAAGATGTTGTTAGGAACTTGGTGTCAATTTTTTGGAATGATAATACTCATCCTTCATTAAATATTAGAGATGTTATCAAACGTAGGATTGGGCTTGAATGATATGATCACTATGTAGAACATTGGTTAGTTACAATGAAAAATGATTTGTATGTGATGTTTACTAATTGAAACCCTCATATAAAGATTGGTCAAACAAATGTTTGAAAGGCTAAGGCCATATTATGTGAAGGTAAAAAAATTCTTTGAAACTTGTTGTCATTATCATATTGAATTTGATCTCTTTTATCAAGTGTTTTGAAAGATTAGAGAAGATAGTGATGGTTATCAAAATGCTCCTCCTAAGTAAACAAGTTAATTCATAACCTCCATGTTATGTAATAAATCGGATGATAATGCAACCAATCAAATAGATTTTATAAAAGGAATTTGTGAAACATGTGGAGAGTTGGCTGAATTGCCTTTGAGAATGAAGATACTGACATGACATAGATGGTAAATTGTAAGAAGTACAAGTACAAAAAGTTTGAAATAATATTTGGTAAAGAATCCACAAGGTTAGATTATGTAGATGAGGAGATACCTATTGGAACATTTATGAAAAAAATTTGTAATTTGATACAACCATACATATGCCATGGTTTTTTTCCATAAGAGATGCTTTCCCACCTGGAACTATTTTATCCGTAGTGGACTTCACATAAAATTACTCTTTTGTACATCAAAAAGAGATTCAATCAAAGTATTACTTTTCAAAGTAGATCACTATAATGGTGCATGTATGTTATCGACATGCGTAATTGGATTTGGATGGTGTGGAAAATACATTTGAAGAATGTGGAATTAAGAAAGAATACCAATTATATATTAGTGATGATAAAGAACATGACACACATTTTGTAGAACATTTCTTTAAGAAGTTTTTTGAATATTTGGCAAATAGAGGCATAAAAATAGATAAGCATTTTGTTTGGTTTGATGGATGTGTGTCACAATTCAAATCATCAAGGCCATTTTATGCACTATTTAGATATCATCTAAATGACAAAATACCACATGTTTGAAGTTTTTTTGAGAGTGGGCATGGAAAGGGTGAACATGATGGTGCAGGAGCTTGTATCAAATGTGCTCTAAGAAAGAATCAAATAAATTATATAGGAGATCATATAGATGATGCACATGATGTTTTTGAATGGTGTAAGAAACATTGTGCATCATTAGGAACATAGAGTCCCATTCCATATAGAGTGTTTTGCGAGATATCTGGTATGCCAACTGTTGAAAGTTTCTTTCAATTTAAGTTAACTCAAAATTTATTTAAATTATTAATTTTAGTATTAAATTAAATATGTTTAGTTCATTTGTTTAGTGTATGTACATTTTTCAGGTGTGAATAGAATAACAATGCATGGATGCAAGAGGGTGGAGAAGATAAGATCTTTGCATTGTGTCATGACTATATATAATCACCCATGGACATTGTACACTAGGTATTACTCATGTTTTTGTAGTGACTGCATTATGGAAAACTATGATAAATGCAACAACCAAGAGCTTGGATATGTTAGTGAATGGAATTTGGTGTCACAAGTTATTACTAACACATATGCTGAAGATGAGGATAAAAGCTTTGAAGACATTTCTTTGATTTCTAGTGATTATGACCATATTTCAAGATTGATTAAAAAAGACACGTGCACACACATGTATAACTTTATATATCTTAAAATGTTGCAAATTTTTAACAAGTACATTATATTTACAAATTAGAATTTTTCATGTAAATTTATTGTGAAAGAGATATTTTTGTAGTCATAGCAGAGGCTAAAAAATATAGAAGGTGTTACTTATTATTTATTGTGTTGCATAGAAGAGAGGAAGAAGTTAACAAAAGTTGAAATGAGCAATGGAATGTTGTTTCCCACAGGTTTGACTTGATTCATGTGTTTTAATTGATTGATTTTATGCATGTATTTTAAATTTTTATACAATTTTACAAATTCCCACTTCAAGGAATTCATTGTTTCTTATGTCGGCTCAGTTGTAGTGCAAGGGACATATTTCAAACAAATCAAAATTGTTCAACATGGGATTCATTTTATTGAATATCAAATTGACAATAAGGTATATCAGTATAGCCACCTAGTAAATATTATCAACCTAATTCTTCATACAATTCCACGTTCACATGGATGGACTGAGAAGTGGAGACTAGATAGTGAAGATCACGAGAAAATATTAAATCTTATTGAAGATCGAACTGAACCACTTGATGTGGCATGAGTATTTAGTTTTCACAGTACTAGTGTTTGAACTCATGAATTGAATTTATAAGATTTTAGAACTTAACTTGTTTGAAATCATAAATTATTATGTAGTGTTTGAACATTCCACATGTGATATAGCTTAAAAGGGGATCTTATATTACTTATATGTTATATTGAACTTAGTTAAATATGAAAATTGAACATTGCAAATTCTTATGTGATTTATTCCGATTATATAGTATCTCAACATGTGTTTAAAATCATTCAAACGAATTTTAATGTCTTAAGGGGATGTACAATTACCTAATGTATGTAAATTAAATGCATTTGTATGATATTTAAATTAGGATGTATGAAAATTAAATTAGGATGTATGTAAATTTTAAAATGTCTTAAGGGGATGTACATGTAAATTAAATGTGCATGTGTATGATATTTAAATAATTAGGATGTATCTAAATTAAAACCACGTGTATGATACTTAAATTCAAATGTATGTAATTTTTTAAATGTCTTAAGGGGATGACCAGTTAGGATGTATTTAAATTAAATGCATGTGTATGATACTTAAATTAGGATGTACAATGTAAATTAAATTAGGATGTATGTAAATTATAAGCAATTGTGTTTGTAATTGTTTGCAATTGAAATAACAAGTAAGGGGATGTACAATTAGGACATGGAGAGCTAGAAACATTTTGAGGTTATAATTGAATTGCTTAAACATAGATATAATTAAGATCTATATA
The DNA here is from genome assembly GCF_030272615.1 of Cryptomeria japonica. Classification (NCBI taxonomy): domain Eukaryota; kingdom Viridiplantae; phylum Streptophyta; class Pinopsida; order Cupressales; family Cupressaceae; genus Cryptomeria; species Cryptomeria japonica. The sequence goes on along the minus strand of NC_081405.1, from coordinate 420,257,593 downwards.
AACATACATATAAATTTACATCTAATCTATTCAAACATGGACCTAATCTCTAAGAGATATTTAAACATCTAATTTGTATAATTAAACAACTTTACATATATTTAAACATCTAACATATATATAAACATATCTAACACATACATGTATAAACATCTTATATATATATATATAAACATGATATCAAGTAAACATCTAATCTATATAGGTTCATGATATCATGAATAAACTTCTAATCTACATGATCTCTATACATAAACATATATATATATATATATATATATATATATATATATATATATATAGACACACACACACACATCATCATCATCAAATAAACATGTCAATAGTTCTAAATCTCATAAAATGTATGTATGATGTCTCGTTAAACATGTATAAATGCAAACATAAATTATATCAAATGTATACAAAAGTAAAAAAACATGTTTGAGAAAGTTTATATAAAGGTAAAGAACAATATGTCTAAGAAAGTCCATATATAAAGGTCGACATGTGTAGTCTAGGGGAACGTGCTCTAGGTGGCAGATCGGTCATCATGTTAGCTACGAATGGAGCGATCCTCTGAGTGAGCCTTGGTTCGATGGATGTCCAATAAATACCTATAAATAGTTCTAAACAAATTAAATATCAATGGATATTATCAAATAGATCATTAACTTTACACAAAAAATAATGTACATACATACATATAGAATCCAAAACCCACCTATCCACTAGCAGGTGTTGCATTGAAAGAATCTCGCCTATGCACACACTCTGAGCTCAAACTAGGAGTAACATGGGGCAACTGTTACATGTGTACATTTTAGGATTAATTCAATAATTGATAGTTATATAAATTGTAAATTAAATATAAGCATGGATATTTTTATTTATCATTTATTATACATGTACTTGGGTATCGGGAGTTGTAGACTAACCATCTGCTACTATCACATCCACCATAGCAACTGCATCTGCATATCTATGTTTGGTAGACTCAATAACCCAAATATTTAATCCAAAAATATCAACTAATTTTATTTATTTATTTTATTTACTTATTCTTATTTGTGTTTGATTCAATCACATACTCAGGTACATCTATCCAAATGGGATGGGCATCTAACCATATGGGTTACCTACATCTATCCATATAGGACTAGGCATATAACCATACCGGACATGAGGTTTCATTTATCCAATCTAGGATAGACATCTACCCAAACGAGGTAGGCATCTATTCATAAGAATAGGATATGCTCTGGCGAGAGACTTTAGACTCATCGGGACCATCTGGGTCCCGAGCCACTCTCTAAAGACTACACTCCCCTAATAGAAGTGCACCGAGGTCATCGTCCTTAGGAGTATAAAAAATAATTACATAAACAAGCTTGAATTCTGCCTCAAAATTCGTTCTAAAGCCTCAGGAAGTCAAGCAAATCCATACGGGATTCCTTCTGAGTATGCATTGAATTAATTTTAACCTTTCAATTAGTATTTGCACCATTTTATTAAAAGACCAAGGAGCTTTGAGATCCAACTACTCACCCATAACCAAATCCTAATCCCTAAAGGAAAACATTACATCTAGGCCACTAAAAGGGCGTAATAATTTTTTTTTAAAAGAACAAGTGCATTGATTATATCACTTGCATGTTTAATAACATAGCGGAAGTCTAACACATATTCCCTAAGGGTTACCAATGAAGATTACTTCATAGATTATAATAACACCATGGAGAATCCTATTGTTTAGCTAATTGGGAAAATTAAATGTTTAAGATAAACTCTACACATACATCTAAATTCCATAATGAAAGAATCAAAGTACTCCAATGCATTCATTTTTCATAGTTCATATATACAAAAAATATAAAGCAGCAGAATTAACAAACATTACAATGACTCCCTTTTTCAATATCCATAAATACATGTTTACAAAAATACCATGAATTAGAAAGTTACAATATCAAGGTTACACAAAAGTTTGATACAATGACCACAAGGTCTCAACTGAACAATGGTCATGAACATGAGCTAGTACATGTGATGAATACTAAGAGGGGAGGGGGGTGAATTAGTATGCCAAAAATTAGTGTACTTAAACACTTTGCTAGACTAACAATAAACCAGTAAAACAATTTAGCAGACAAACCGGTTAGCAAACATGCAAACCAAATAGCAAATAATGCATTCACCCACAGAAGCACAAACACCATAACACAAGAGATTTTGACGTGGAAACCCAAATAGGAAAAAGCATAGTGAGATGGAACTCACAAGTAACTATTTGAAGAATAGGAACTGGACCGGTTAAGGTCATACAATGTTCTTTACCAGAACAGATCCTATTAGGAATCTCAATCTCTATTAGGAGATAAGTCCGATTAAAGACTACCTTGCTAGAGGATTTTAGATCCACAGATGTGAACCACCTTGTTAGAGGATTTACAAAAGGCTTTTGGGCCTACCTAGTTAAGGGCTTCAGACTTGTCAAAGATGTAAGTAATCAACAAGTGAGTGATCTAGAAAATAGCACAGATTGCTTGGTTAGATCCCTGATAGCTCATTCCTAATGCATTCCAACATTACTTCAGTCTTCAACACATTCACACTTTCTCTAACTCATCAACCACCTTAAACCCTAGCAACAACCTAAAACCCTAGACATGATGTCCTTTTAAAGGAATCTGATTTCATGTCGGTCCAATAAGATTACAATACAATTTCCTAGGTTCAATGCATCTAGACATATTCTGTAACACAACACAAAAAGCACCATTTGAAGTGTCGGCACCATCAAACAATCAGTGGATGGTAACTCATCACAAAATGCTAGTTGGTAACTCATCACATAGTATTATCAGTTCATACAAAATACCGATTTAAGCAAAATACAGGTTGCCAGTTTGACAAAATGAAGACTGGGAAATATGCATTCTATTGCTTTGATCCTTCGTACCACTTGAGATCCTCAAATCGCTTGGGGTCAGCATACCACTTCAGATTGGTAGACACTTTCTGCAAAACACCAATAGTCTAAGGACTATAATGCATCATACCGGTTGGGAACAATTGTCGATTGAGCATAACTCATACATATAAAAGTGATCTCAATGCAAGTATGTGTCCATCAATGACAATCACAACATAATCATCAAAAATGCCAACAACATGAACCATGATCCAAGAACAACAATGAATCCCTTCCTCGCCTGAAGATACATTCCAGAACATCCGATGGGAAGTGGCACTACCACCTGACCATGTGATCCCGAAATGGAACCACCCCACCGTGCTAGGAGATAGTAGAAAACCCTCAAGAAAGCAAAGTAAGACAAGTACGAAAGGACTACAAGACTCCACAAACATCCATGTGACTCAAATCACAAACACTAGTGACTCTAAGGAGAGAGTGTCATCACATAGCTTAAGATGGATACCATGGTATAGCCTCCTAGGTCCCAACTCGCTGTCCTAGTAACCTCTCCCAAGTTCTGACTCCAACTAAGTCTCATGCAGACACTACCAATCCTTTCATGAAGACAAGGTGGTAAGTTTTCCATTACAGGCCTTCTCATAACATTATGAGCCCCATACAAGCACTACACCTATGCACGAGGATAATTATCTTAATTAATATTTATTCTAACCACCCCGTAATCAATTATTAGGTTATCACTTTTTATCTAACTTCCGACGGGTTATCCTGTCATCCACTTCGAGCATGACCCCTGCTCAAAAGCCACTCTCTCTCATAGGACACTACAGGAAAGGTCTCTCTATGAGAACTCTATGGCAAAATAGACAACCATACCCAATCCTGAAAAACCACAGGTGAAGGATACACAATCACTAACCAAAGATTGACCATTTGGACAAAACACACAATGGCTCACATCAATAAGGTTATACATCAACACTTGACCAAAGAAATATAATAACATAGGACACAATGACAACTCAACTAGAATTGCAACGAAATTTAAACTTGATTGAAAACACCATTTACACAAGATCCTAATACAGGCAATCTTTTCTTAAAGCAACAAAATGCATAAATAGCTTTCAAATTAAGACTTCTAGACAATAACAATTCCAACTATATTAATACACTATTTAATAAGTCATAAGCCTAATGCTTCATCTTTTTCATAGTTCAGTTTCAGAGTTTTTCTCTCTATCCTCTGACTCTCTTTCTAAAGGATTGGGTGATCTAATTTTCTAAGAGTTTCACTAAGTTTAATCTACCAACTTTCATGAAATATATCATTAATGCATCTATACTTGCATGATCGTAATAAATTGATTGATATTGTGACTCTAACTATTTCATAAATATAAATCTAGATCATTCTTAATCTCTTAAATCCTTTCAACAAAACATACTAGATTTGAGCCTACCTCAAGAAACACAATCCATGGCTATTACGATCCTTGATAACTTCAAACTATCTGCAATACATCCGGGTTCCAATACTTTCCACCTCGACACTCTTCTATCTCACGAGATCTCTATTCTGTGTCCTTACCCTTTCTATATTTTGAGAATTTCTCTGATAATAATAAAGTAATTAACACTCATTCAAGAGCGTAACCCCTAAGTTTGACACTAAATCAGAGTTGATCATCGTTGATCTTTTATGACTTGATCGTAAACACATCAAACTCTCCACTATTCCATTCTCCCTAATCTGTTGTCACTCTTCTACATTCTTCCTCTCCTCTATCTTGCTCTCTTTTTCTTTATTTCTCTTTGCTCCAACTTTCTATTTGCTATCTTCCTCTATATATTTTCCCACCTTCTCTTCTTCATTCCATTCTCTAATCCTTTGTTGCATCTCACCTCTTCCTTCTCTTCCAACTCAATGGTCTATTTATATAGGGTTGTCATCTACCTACTTTCCTACTTTCAGGCTATCTCTCTTAGTGGTGGATTGATTCTAAATGACACCACTCCAGGTTTTATTGCAACATAATATTCCTAAATGGTTTTGAATTCTTATGTGTTCACATGCAAAGTTATCCATTAACTTCTTATGTGACACCACACCTCTAAAGTGGTTAAGTCCATATCTATAGATTATCCATGAGGCTTTAAACTCCAAGACTAAGTCTATTTTACTAAAAATAACTTCCTAAAAACATGCAAGTTAAATAACTATCTTATACATGTTGATCATGGTGGATATCGATGGGTTTACATGGGTTGGTGAACCATGTTACTTTCCAAATTAATTCCTACATTAATTCCTACCACCATGTTAATTTCTACCACCACATATCTTAATGGGAAAGGTTGCATATTAATCGGTGCCTCCCACCATATTTGCTTGTGACGTGGGGTATGAAAAATAAAAAGGGAGGAGGGTGGTCGGTGGTAATATCGACCCCTCCCTTTTATTAAGGGGGGGTGGTCGATATTACTATCGACCACCCTAGTTATTAGTTTTTAAAAAATTTTCTAACCCACCACCTTCCATTATATCTAATTTTTAGTTTTTAATTTATTTTAATTTCCATTTTTTTAATTATATTTTTAATATATAGTTAATGACCCTTCCACTAATATATATATTTTTAAACATTAATCTTTATTTAGCAAATTAAATATATATGTAAATATATATTTTGGTTTTTCATTAAAACAATATTTATAATTTTTAAAAATATGTTTTTATATATCATAATTACATATGTATATACCTGTATATGGTCGATTCATATACATATATATAATACGTATATATATATTTTTTTAATCTCAAATGATTACGTAGGTATAAACAAATTTCCTGAAGTAATCATATTTCATGATAATTGTTTATATATATTATATATTGTGTGGGGGAAAAAGTGACACTAAGCAAACATGCCCTAATCTCACTTTCAATCACACACTTGTGGAATACGAAAGAGCCTAGAGGTATCACACAATTGGCTACTTCTTTTTGTAGAAGAGAGAGCCACGAGCTACCTATTAGGATTTCTATTCCTTTGTTGCAAATGATAGATAAAATGATGCAAGTTCAACTACTAGCCCTAGAGTGCAAGTATGAACTAGTAACAAGATTGCAAGATTGAGATTAAGTGATGAAAAGCTGTAAACACAAGGATAAGACAAGAATGTAAACGCGTACCTGGTGTTAAAATCTGAGTGAAAATGTTTGGGACGGGGGCTTGAGCGCCACTGTTCTGATTCTGCCCCTGAAACTGCTCCTGAAACTACTATTTTGCAACTTGAAAAGCTGTCAAAAATGCTAAAACTTGCTGTCTAACAGAGGGACCAGGGCGCCCAGCGCCCCTATCCTAGGGACCAGGGCGCTCAGTGCCCCTATCCTGGCAGGACCAAGGCGCCCCATGCCCCTGTCCTAGTCTTTTGCTCTGAAGTTTGGTGTGTTGTTCAGTCTCCGTCTGCCTCTTCCGGATCTGCAACTTGCGACGTCATCCGAATCCCGAAATCCAACCGCAAGGGAGGGGTACAAGCCAATCTTCAGTCGGTAATCCCCTATTGCTCTTCAATGTCTTCAAAGCCCTAAATGGATGAATGAAATTGATGAATGCTTGATGGATGGATGTTGAATGTTGTTGAAGTCTTCAAAGATCTTCTCTTTCGTTGCATAGAAGGCCCTTGAAACCAAAAATTCAGATCCTTTCAAATGAAGAAAGAGAGCTCTTATATATGAAACCCTAGGTCTCAATTTCAACTTTTGGCCGACCTAGAGATTGAATCTCCCACCAATTTCTTGGGGTTAAGCTTTATTTTATGATTGGATTGCGCTCCTAAAATTTCGAGAAAAATGTCCGGGACCGTGTGCACGCCGGGCGCCATGGTCCCGACAACTTTTCACCAAATTTTCAGGGCCGTCGGATATGATGATTTTAGAGAGAATCCCAAAGTTACAGGTGATTTCAAGATGTTTTGACCCCCTAAATCAAGCCCCCAAGTTCAAAATAGGACCTAATTAGGGTTTTTGATTAAATGATGTATTGGAAGAATAAAATGAAAGGGGCACACTTTAATGAAAAGGGCCCAACTTTATGATATGGGAGATGATAAAATAGAACCTTAGACCTAATTAATTTAATTAATTAAGTGCTAAAGGGGAAATGCAATGCAAAATGCAAAATGCGCCAAGGCGGGTGCTAAACTAGGTGTGAAATTGTACCACCCTAGCAAGTGCGTACAATTTACGACGCTACATTTAGCCCCCACTTTAGTGGTCATATGAACACTGCGTGCATATGCAAGCTAAAGTACAGAAAAGTAAACATTATTTGAAAAAAAGGATATATCCATAAGTCTGTCGAACGAAGCCTCCAGCGGTATCTGCAGTACACAGTTAGGAACCACAACCTACAAAACCACATGTTAGATCACAAAATCACCTAATGCTTACTAAGGAAGGTGATGAAAATTCGAGGGTAGCTATATGCCCCCCCCTGTTTCGGCTTGCTAATTTTAGTGAGTTGAAACAGGGTATCATGTTTACCACTTCGAATTGTTAAAGAATATTGATGACAAATGCTCACAAGAATATTTGATATGAGATCAAAAACTAATGGAGAATCATTTGGTAAGAAAGAGGACTAAATCTCAATTCCAACACAACAAAGAGTGTGAGGATTTGAGAGTTCTCTAACACAAGATGAAGGATGTAAATGGAAACAAAATGCAAAGAGAAGAAAAGAAAGGAAAAAAGCATGAATACACACATTGGTGATCCATGAGAAGAATAGTGAGAGAGAAAACATGGACTTCTCGCCCCTAGATCTTGTCTAGGTGATCCATGGGAAAAAGGACATGGAAAACTAGCCCCTAGAGTCTGTCTAGGTGATCCATGTAAGGGAGGAGAGTGAGAACGTCTAGCCTTATGCCGCTAGTTCCACTCAACCTCGTGCATGTGTGTGTAATTGAGGTTAGAAGCACCTCATAGGAGTCTATGCCTAAGTATGCTACAACCTGTATATGTATAGTACAAAAGTGTGACATCTCGCTCTAAGAGTCTGTGCTCTGGTTCCGAGAATAATCACCTTGCATAAAAGAAAAATGGAGACATCTCGCTCTAAGAGTCTATGCTCTGGTTCCAAGAATAATCACCTTGCATAAAAGAAAAATGGAGACATCTCGCTCTAAGAGTCTGTGCTCTGGTTCCGAGAATGACCCATTTCTCAAAAGTGTAATGTTTATGTCATAAGCAAAGTAGAACAAGGATACCTACCTTCATCAAAAAAGAAGATACCCCCAAAATGCAACAATGTCATAGATCCAAGCAAGAGAGTTTTGCACTCTTTAAGCAAGAATAAGATAGTTGAAAAGGGATATCTTGTAGTATGTGTAAAGGAGATCCTTAGGGGAGAAGAGATCTTTGTACAAAAGACACCTATCCCCGAGAGGAATTGTCTTAGACAAATATAAAATCTTCTAGAATAAGACAAAGAAGAGAATAAGAGTGCAATACTTCCTTCTTTTGCGAGGTGAAAGTGATTCTTAATGAAGGATGACGCTCTTTTTAACCCAATTGGGAGAGTGAATTCATTATGGATGTATTTTACCAAGTGCAAAAGAGGTTGTAGTCAAGGACTTACACCTCTTGTAAGAGAGAATCCTTGAACAAACAACAACAAATGTATACAAGGAATAACATCAAGTAATAAAGTTCACACCATCCACGAAATAGGAAAAAGTGGATCCTTAGATAAAAATAAGAAAAGATCATTGCCTGAGAAGGACTTACACAATCTTCTAGGGAGAGATTTAGACATAAGCAAAATGTACTACATACTCACATGAGTTCATGCAAGCAAGACATTAGTGTATGTAAAATGCTCCTCACAAGAAGTGGGTAGGATAAGAAAGAGAATACACATCTTCTCCCATATCTAGGAAAAGAGGATTCTAAAGAAAAGATGATCAATATTTCCACACAATTACCCCAAAGGGAAATTTTAACCATAAAAGGAAGAGATGTATGAAATCACTCTTGTCCCCATAGGAACAAGAGAAAATTAGGCTATTATGTTGCTTCAAAAATATGATTGCACTTGAAATTGTACCATCATGAATGACAATGAGCCCCCAGTAAATGAGCTACCAATGTCACATAATGATGAGCAACATAATAGCCATTAATGTTATTTAAAGGCATGATAGATTGAATGAGGTATTTGAATATGACATGCTAAATGCTCAACTATAAGTGAGATCAAAAACATGTATAAAATGATAAAAATTGAAGAAGAAAAGTCACAAGAAATCTTAGAAGAGGGATGAGTGTAATTTATTAGAGCCTTATCCCTGGAGGAAAGGACTTTATGATGAATAGGAGATAAAGATTCATAATTGGATTTAGAAATTTGAGGGGAGTCATAAAGAGATTTGTTCATCGCCAAGATTTCCTTATGAGGGGAATGAGAGTTGATAGAAGTAGAAGATGATTTAGTTGAAGTGAGATCATCATCACTACTAAATATAGCATTCACATTGAGAGATGGTCTTTTAGATGCTTTGGTGGGCTTAGAAAGATTATATCCAAGTCCAAATGAATATTCATGCATGTTATGTTCTAAAGGAACTTTAATTCCTTGTTCATTTGTGCCACAACCATTTCCACTATAGCCACTCTTAGCCAAAATATGAAAACCACGACCATAACGATTAGCCATTTCAGAAAGAAAAGGTGGTTTTTCATAAGAAAAAGAATCAAATTCTTCAGAATTAGAGGTGTGAGGAGAAGAATTTTGAGAACCGGCCACAAAATTATTGCTCATAGGTTCAGGTAAGACTGATTGATCTCTAGTTTCTTCCTTCTTTTTAACTTTAAGCTCTCTAGGAGGAACCCTATACTCACCTACAAAGGTGGGATTAAAATCAAGAGATCCCCAATCGTCTTCTGCGAAAACCTTCTTAGGATCAAAAGCCTTTTCATGTGTAGATTCAAGTTGAGAAGAATCTTCTTTAGGAACTTCAAACTCATCCAAAGAATTTTGATTATCAGAGGGTAATGATTCATCCATAGGTATCTTGTTTAACGAGTCATCACTAGAAGAGGAAGGCTTAGAAGAACTCCCTTTGGAAGTAGATGTTTGCAAACAAGCTTGAAAATTAGTATCACCTATCAAGGTATATGTCTTATTATTATGAATAAATTTAACTTGTCTATGCAATGTAGAGGGGACAACTTGCATACTGTGAATCCAAGGTCTCCCTAATAACAAGTTGTATGTTAGATTTCCTGACATAACATGGATAGGAGTAGGCAAAGTAACAGGTCCCACTGTGATGGGTAAGGTGATAATACCTAATGAAGACTTAGCCACATTATCAAAGCCTTGAATGGGACGAGAGTCAGGCTCAATAAGGGATGTATCCACATTCATCTTATGCAATAGATTAATGCTACACACATTAAGGCCATAACCATTATCTACCAGTGTTCGTCTTATAGCAGTGTCATTTATGATAGCCACAATCATCAAGGGATCATATTGATGTTGAATTTCACTAGTAGGCAACTCATCTTGAGTAAACACAATTTGAGCTTTAGGATTCATCACAGAGTTAACCAAAGACACTATATTACTAGATGTATTAGGTGGAGGAACATTCAAATCTTTCAAGGCATCTTGTAACATTCCATGATGAGCGGAAGAAGTTTGGATCAAATCCCAAAGGGATATCTTAGCAGGGGTAGCTTTAAGTTGTTCTATGAGATCATATTCCTTACCAAGAACTTGTGAAATATGAGGAGCTTGCGGAAGAATTGGTTGAGGATTAGGAAGAGACATTGGAGTAACAGGAGGAAGATTAGGCTGCCTATTATTTCTAGTATTATAAGTATGGGCAACCGCATGATAACTCTCTCTAGTCAGTTGCTTAGCATACTCATAAGGGCTCTTAGTAGAATAACCTCCTTGCACAGTAATAATAGGTTTCTTAGGAGTGCAAAAAGAATCATTAGCATAACCACCCTGGACCACTAAGATAGGCTTATTTAAAGGTTGAAAATTTTGAGAAGGATAGGCACCTTGGATAGTGAAGAGAGGTTTGTTAGGTGTTTCATTCACACGTATCAAATTAATTGAGGATGGTTTAGAGGAATGAACAAAAGTGTTGGAAGAATTATTGATAGTCTTCTCTTGCACTAAAATCTTATCATGGATTAAATCATCCTCTATCATCAAAGGATCTACATGGGGAATAAACTCTCTAGGAGAAGGATCAACATTACTCTCTAAAGTCTCACTTTTGAGATGGAGATCTTTGAAAGAGATGTTAACCATCTTGTTTTGAACTAGGGTTTCCTTATGAGTAGAACCAAGTTGAGGAGAGGGAGATGCTTTATTTTTAGAGGGAGAATGATTGAGATTCAAGGAAGGTGAGAAACTATAAAGGGAGTTTTCAATCTTGATTTCATCCCCTTTGGCTAGGGTTATCTCATGGGGAAGAGAATAATCTACACCTTCTTCTAATGGTTCATCCCAAATAGTGAGGTTGTTGAAAGGAATGTTTGAATTATTGTCAATTTCGGGAGAGGAGATAACATTGTTTATTAATTCCTCATTCTTAGGAGGGAGAGCATCAATAGATGTGTTAAACTCCTCCTCTTTCCTCAAAATATGTTCAATATGATCTTTAGGGGAGAGAGAATTAAGGAAATTGCTTATTATTTCATCTTCTTTCTCTAAGGGATGCTTATGGGTAAGACAAACTTTAGGAGAAGGGTAAGCTTTTATCATTAATTCATCATCTCTAGTTGGAATTTTGTTGGAAAAGGAAATGCCATCACTAGGGAATGTAGGGATAATGTCATCTTCTTGCACAAAAGGATCCTCATGAAGGGAATGTTTTTTAGGAGGAACATGAACATATTTCTCCAAAGATTCATGCTTAGGAAGGAGATCTTCGAAAGAAGTGTTCATAACCTCTTGTTGCACTAACATGCCCCCATTGGAAGGACCAACTTTAGTAGAAAATAAGTCAATGTCTATCAATACCTTTTCACTTAGAGAGGCATCATGTAGGGAAGGTGAAGTAACATTAAGAAAGGTGTTTATGATATCATTCTCTTCCTCTAGGATAGCTAAATAGGAAGGGCACATTTTAGGAGAATTGTCAAGATCACTCTTAAAGTCTTCATCCTTAGAGCATGGGAGAGTCTCAAAGGGATTGGAAGCAACTCTTTTAGGCACTAAAATTTTTTTATAGATGGGGGGAGGTTCATTAGGAGAAGGAAAAATTGAAACAAGGGAAGCTAACCCATTATCACATCTATGAAATGAATGCATCATGACAACAATTTTCCTCTTTCAAATGATAACACATGCAAAATAGAAGGAAATATTTAATTTTAACCAATGCAAGCACTTAGAATGTAGATTTAGAAAATGAAATTTATGATTCAAATGAGTTCCTAAATCAGATTTGAAATTATTGATTCACAATTAAGCTATCCACAAGTTCAACTTTGAATTGAAAAATTAGGGTTTTAGCAAAAATTTCCTCTAAATTATTTTTGAATCTTGAAAGAAATTAAAACTTGTAAATACAAATTTGATTTTGAAATAGCATAAACACTCAAATTTGAAAACATAAATCAGAATTAGAGAAGATTGGAATTCACGTCGGGTTCACCAAAATGTGTGGGGGAAAAAGTGACACTAAGCAAACATGCCCTAATCTCACTTTCAATCACACACTTGTGGAATACGAAAGAGCCTAGAGGTATCACACAATTGGCTACTTCTTTTTGTAGAAGAGAGAGCCACGGGTTACCTATTAGGATTTCTATTCCTTTGTTGCAAATGATAGATAAAATGATGCAAGTTCAACTACTAGCCCTAGAGTGCAAGTATGAACTAGTAACAAGATTGCAAGATTGAGATTAAGTGATGAAAAGCTGTAAACACAAGGACAAGACAAGAATGTAAATGCGTACCTGGTGTTAAAATTTGAGTGAAAATGTTCAGGACAGGGGCGCGGGTGCCACTGTCCTAATTCTGCCCCTGAAATTGCTCCTAAAACTGCTGTTTTGAAACCTGAAAAGCTGTCAAAAATGCTGAAACTTGCTGTCTGACAGAGGGACCAGGGCGCCTAGTGCCCCTGTCCCAGGGACCAGGGCGCCCAGCGCCCCTGTCCTGGCAGGACATGGGTGCCCCACACCCCTGTCCTAGTCTTTTGCTCTGAAATTTGGTGTGTTGTTCAGTCTCCGTCTACCTCTTCTAGATCTGCAACTTGCGACATCGTCCGAATCCCGAAATCCAACCCCAAGGGAGGGGTACAAGCCAATCTTCAGTCGGTAATCCCCTATTGCTCTTCAATGTCTTTAAAGCCCTAAATGGATGAATGAAATTGATGAATGCTTGATGGATGAATGTTGAATGTTGTTGAAGTCTTCAAAGATCTGCTCTTTCGTTGCATAGAAGGCCCTTGAAACAAAAAATTCGGATCCTTTCAAATGAAGAAAGAGAGCTCTTATATATGAAACCCTAGGTCTCAATTTCAACTTTTGGCCGACCTAGAGATTGAATCTCCCACCAATTTCTTGGGGTTAAGCTTTATTTTATGATTGGATTGCGCTCCTAAAATTTCGGGAAAAATGTCCGGGACCGTGTGCACGCCGGGCGCCATGGTCCCGACAACTTTTCACCAAATTTTCAGGGCCATCGGATATGATGATTTTAGAGAGAATCCCAAAGTTACAGGTGATTTCGAGATGTTTTGAACCCTGAAATCAAGCCCCCAAGTTCAAAATAGGACCTAATTAGGGTTTTTGATTAAATGATGTATTGGAAGAATAAAATAAAAGGGGCACACTTTAATGAAAAGGGCCCAACTTTATGATATGGGAGATGATAAAATAGAACCTTAGACCTAATTAATTTAATTAATTAAGTGCTAAAGGGGAAATGCAATGCAAAATGCAAAATGCGCTAAGGCGGGTGCTAAACTAGGTGTGAAATTGTACCACCCTAGCAAGTGTGTACAATTTACGACGCTATATATATATATATATATATATATATATATATATATATATATATATATATATATATATATATATATATACGATCGATTTAAAAGTTATCTGACTAATATATATATAAAATTTGTATTATTGTAAATAAAACGATCCTTAATAAAGATGCATTTCCTTTTGTACGAAAGACAATAACCATTCGATATATAGTACGTTAAGTCATAGAATACAAATTATTCAACTTATCATAAATCACGTTAAAATAATCAATATAATTAGTCATAAACTATATTCACCTTTGAATATATACATATATAAGTTTATAATCGATTCCTAATATTTAAAATACATACAACTATAGTATAGTTCCAAAAATTCACCTACTTCTACATGAAGGACGTTAAATCATAGTCAATATTTAATTCTCATTATTAACAAATTTTCACCCTTCATAGACAAATAAAATATAACATGCAATAATTAAAATCACTAAACACACAAACTGAGCAAACCTTAGCAAAGACTCATAAAAGATCAAACAACCAAATATGAAGACCAAACAAACTGACAGGACGACCAACTGACGACACTCACCCGAGTGTAACTGAATAAAATAGGGTCAACTACTATCTCCTCAACTTCCATCGGAAAATATAAGGCACGCTCAGACCTGTGAAGCCAGGTGGAGATGATACCCCGTACCTACCCGATACTTGTACCTACAATATCCTGCATCACCAAACCACACATGCATATATACAATATAGAAAACATGACATACACACCGATGAAGGAGAATCATGACGTTCCCTATCTCACCAAAATGAGTGAAGGAAAATCATCCCCTTGCATCCAATGCACTCACAGACACACAACACATAATTCCACATTGCATAGATAAAGTAAAGTGTCAATATATAGTAATAATCCATAAAATGCCATAAATCACAAGTACTGAAATACTGCAAATAAATTATGCATCTCATATCCAGATAAAGCATGAAATAATGTCATATAAGTCTGAATAACAAATCATCATAATGTATCCACTGAAAACAACCAATAAAATATGAGTCCAATGATTTCAAATGATAGGGGTACTACATTCTCCCCCCAAAAACTAGGCTTACTCCTGGAAGCCTAAAATAAGTAAAAATACAACTCTATTATCTTCACCGCATCCTGAATGTGAAATTGACGATATCCAGATTTCAGGTCAATCTTAAAAACACACCTTAGCTCCCTTTACTTGATCAAAAAGATCATCTATATGAGGCAATGGATATTGATTCCAGATGGTTACCTTATTCAGTTGTTGGTAATCAATGCATAATCGAAGAGAACAAACCTTCTTCTTAATGAAGATAATAGGCGCACCCCAAGGAGAGACACTAGGACGAATGAATCCCTTGGCTAACAATTCCTCTAGCTGCAACTTCAACTCACTCAACTCCTGAGTAGTCATCCGATATGTAGCTCTCGAAATAGGTCCTACACCAGTAACCAAATCAATGTGAAAGTCTATGTTTCACTTCGGAGGTATACCAGGAATATCCCATGGAAAGACATCAACATACTCTCGAAGAATAGGGTGACTATCAAGAGTGATTTCTTGACTCTCTAACTCATCCACATCCTCAAGAGTAACTGCAAAAAGTTGGCACCCTCTACGCATGCACCTCTAAAGTTGCATAGCGGAGATCATACATAAGGATATTATTCTCTGAACTCCAACAATCTCCACTTCCTTACCAAGGTCATCTAAACACTCCATTGTCTTCTTGTGACAGTCTACGTGAGCATTGTGAGAAGATAGCCAATCCATCCCCAACAAAACTCCATAAGAACCCAAAGGAATGACTCGAAGGTCAACTGAGGTAACTATGGTTCCTAGGTCCAACTCACAACTGGGAACAAAGGCATCTACGAAAACATAGACACCTGTAGCCAACTCTATTGGATACCTCCCCTAGTTTTCCTAGCCATGACCTAGCACTACAAAGAGAAAATGGTTCAGATCTATGGCAAGGATAAACAAGGAAAACACAAACATTAAGACCTAAGCAAAAAGGTCAAGTTGAATAGGCACACTACAAACTCAGAGTACCCAGTGTTGAAACTTAGCTCTGATACCAAATGTAATGCCCTGCCAGAAACCCTAAAGGAAAACAGTACATCTAGGCCACTAAAAGGGTGTAATAATTTTTTTTTAAAAGAACAAGTGCATTAATTATATCACTTGCATGTTTAATAACACAACGGAAGTCTAACATATGATTCCCTAAGGGTTACCAACGAAGATTACTTCGTAGATTATAATAACACCATGAAGAATCCTATTGTTCAACTAATTAGGAAAATTAAATGTTTAAGATAAACTCTACACATACATCTAAATTCCATAACGAAAGAATCAAAGTACTCCAATGCATTCATTTTTCATAGTTCATATATACAAAAGATTTAAAGCAACTGAATTAACAAACATTACAATGACTCCCTTTTTCAATATCCATAAATACATGTTTACAAAAATACCATGAATTACAAAGTTACAATATCAAGGTTAAACAAAAGTTTGATACAATGACCACAAGGTCTCAACTGACCAATGATCATGAACGTGAGCTGGTACATGAACCATGAACCAAGAACAACAACGAAGCCCTTCCTCACCTGAAGATACATTCCAGAACATCCGATGGGAAGTGACACTACCACCCGACCATGTGATCTCGAAATGGAACCACCCCACCGTGCTAGGAGATAGTAGAAAACCCTCAAGCAAGAAAAGTAAGACAAGTACAAAAGGACTACAAGACTCTACAAACATCCATGTGACTCAACTCATAAACACTAGTGACTTTAAGGAGAGAGTGTCATCGCATAGCTTAAGATGGATACCATGGTACAACCTCCTAGGTCTCGGCACTCTGTCCTAGTAACCTCTCCTAGCTTCTGGCTCCAACTAAGTCTCATGCGGACCCTACCAATCCTTTCATGAAGACAAGGTGGTAAGTTTGCCATTCCAGGCCTTCTTGTAACATTATGAGCCCTGTACAAGCACTACACCTATGTAGGAGGCACATTATCTTAATTAATATTTATTCTAACCACCCCTAATCAGTTATTAGGTTATCAATTTTTATTTGACTTTCGACGGGTTATCCTGTCATCCACTTCGGTCACGGCTCCCGCTCGAAAGCCACTCTCTCGCATTAGACACTATAGGAAAGGTCTCTCTATGAGAACTCTATGGTGAAATAGATAGCCATACCTAATCCTAACAAACCACAGGTGAAGGATACACAATCACTAACCAAAGATTGACCATTTGGACAAAACACACAATGGCTCACATCAATAAGGTTATACATCAACACCTGACCAAGGAAATATAATAACATAGGAAACAATGACAACTCAACCACAATTGCAACGAAATTTAAACTTGACTGAAAACACCATTTACACAAGATCCTAATACAGGCAATCTTTTCTTAAAACAACAAAATGCATAAATAGATTTCAAATTAAGACTTCCAGACAATAAGAATTACAACTAGATTAATACACTATTTAATAAGTCATAAGCCTAATTTTTCATCTTTTTCGTAGTTCAATTTCAAAGTTTTTCTCTCTATCCTCTGACCCTGTTTCTAAAGGATTGGGTGATCTAATTTTCTAAGAGTTTCACTAAGTTTAATCTACCAACTTTCATGAAATATATCATTAATGCATCTATACTTGCATGATCGTAATAAATTGATTGATATTGTGACTCTAACTATTTCATAAATATAAATCTAGATCATTCTTAATCTCTTAAATCCTTTCAACAAAACATACTAGATTTGAGCCTACCTCAAGAAACGCGATCCATGGCTATTACGATCCTTGATAACTTCAAACTATCTGCAATACATCCAGGTTCCAATACTTTCCACCTCGACACTCTTCTATCTCACGAGATCTCTATTCTGTGTCCTTACCCTTTCTATATTTTGAGAATTTCTTTGATAATAATAAAGTAATTAGCACTCATTCAAGAGCATAACCCCTAAGTTTGACACTAAATCAGAGATGATCATCATTGATCTTTTACGACTTGATCGTAAACACATCAAAATCTCCACTATTCCATTCTCCCTAATCTCTTGTCACTCTTCTACATTCTTGCTCTCCTCTATCTTGCTCTCTTTTTCTTTATTTCTCTCTGCTCCAACTTGCTATTTGCTATCTTCCTCTATATATTTTCCTACCTTCTCTTCTTCATTCCATTCTCTAATCCTTCATTGCATCTCACCTCTCCCTTCTCTTCCAACTCAATGGTCTATATATGTAGGGTTGTCATCTACACACTTTCCTACTTTCGGGCTATCTCTCTTAGTGGTGGATTGATTCTAAATGACACCACTCTAGGTTTTATTGCAACATAATAGTCCTAAATGGTTTTGAATTCTTATGTGTTCACATGCAAAGTTATCCATTAACTTCTTATGTGACACCACACCTCTAAAGTGGTTAAGTCCATATCTATAGATTATCCATGAGGCTTTTAACTCCAAGACTAAGTCTATTTTACTAAAAATAACTTCCTAAAAACATGCAGGCTAAATAACTATCTTATACATGTTGATCACGGTGGATATCGATGGGTTTACGTGGGCTAGTGAGCCATGTTACTTTCCAAATTAATTCCTACATTAATTCCTACCACCATGTTAATTTCTACCACCACATATCTTAATGGGCAAGGTTGCATATTAATCGGTGCCTCCAACCGTATTTGCTTGTGACGTGGGGTATGAAAAATAAAAAGGGAGGAGGGTGGTCGGTGGTAATACCAACCCCTCCCTTTTATTAAGGGGGGGTGGTCGATATTACTATCGACCACCCTAGTTATTAGTTTTTAAAAAACTTTCTAACTTGGTACCTTCCATTATCTCTAATTTTTAGTTTTTAATTTATTTTAATTTCCATTTTTTTAATTATATTTTTAATACATAGTTAATGACCCTTTCACTAATATATATTTTTTGAAACATTAATCTTTATTTAACAAATTAAATATATATGTAAATATATATTTTGGTTTTTCATTAAAACAATATTTATAATTTTTAAAAATATGTTTTTATATATCATAATTACATATGTATATACTTGTATATGGTCGATTCATATACATATATATAATACGTATATATATTTATTTTAATCTAAAATGATTATGTAGGTATAAACAAATTTCCTGAAGTAATCATATTTCACGATAATTGTTTATATATATATATGCGATCGATTTCAAAGTTATCTGACTAATATTTATATAAAATTTGTATTATTGTAAATAAAACGATCCCTAATAAAGATGCATTTCTTTTTGTACGAAAGACAATAACCATTCGATATATAGTACGTTAAGTCGTAGAATACAAATTATTCAACTTATCATAAATCACATTAAAATAATCAATATAATTAGTCATAAACTATATTCACCTTCGAATATATACATATATAAGTTTATAATCGATTCCTAATATTTAAAATACATACAACTATAGTATGGTTCCGAAAATTCACCTACTTCTACATGAAGGACGTTAAATCATAGTCACTATTTAATTCTCATTATTAATAAATTTTCACCCTTCATAGACAAATAAAATATAACATGCAATAATTAAAATCACTAAACACACAAATTGAGCAAACCTTAAGCAAAGACTCATAAATTATCAAACAACCAAATACGAAGACTGAACAAATAGATAGGATGACCAACTGACGACACTCACCCGAGTGTAACTAAATAAAATAGGGTCAACTACTATCTCCTTCACTTCCATCGAAAAATATAAGGCATGCTCAGACCTGTGAAGCCAGGTGGAGACGATACCTCATGCCTACTCGGTACTTGTACCTGCAATATCCTGCATAACCAAACCACACATGCATATATACAATATAGAAAACATGACATACACGCCGATGAAGGAGAATCACGACGTTCCCTGTCTCACCAAAATGGGTGAAGGAAAATCATCCCCTTGCATCCAATGCACTTGCAGACACACAACATATAATTCCACATTGCATAGAAAAAGTAAAGTGTCAGTACATAGCAATAATCCATAAAATGCCATAAATCACAAGTACTGAAATACTGCAAATAAATTATGCATCTCATATCCAGATAAAGCATGAAATAATGTCATATAAGTCTGAATAACAAATCATCGTAATGTATCCACTGAAAACAACCAATAAAATATGAGTCCAATGAGTTCAAACGAGTAGGGGTACTACAATCCCCATCCCCAAACGCCTGAGTACAAGGGACAAATCCATCCCTAGACTGCTTACACACCTGTTTCGGCATGGGATCAAAGCGTAAAGTATGTAGTTATGGTTTCTATCTATGATTTAATGTAAACTGTTTGGTGGGTACGCAACCCTTTCTAGGGTCAATGTCCTAGACAGTTTCTTTGCGGTTGCTACCCACGATGGTAGTTCTATAGCTAAAAGGCTCAAGGTGGACTTTCACTTGTGGCCTAGACAACTAAGTCCTATTTCCTATTAAATACGTCACCCTTAATCCGTTATCATCCGCTGAAATCATCAAGATAAAATAAATTTCTAAGATCATCACAAACATCCAAACCCTAATGGGGTTTTCTAAAGTGTAACTGATTGGATGTAAATTCATTTTAAAATGAATCTTTTTAGATTATCGATCCAAGGGGGATTACCCATCCCTTGGATTTTAACTTCCAAATGACCCTTATTTCTCCTTGGAGATTTATAGGGATGATGCCACATATGTCATTGTTGGAGCTTTATTAGGTGTTAAGTGCAGTAGTTCAACACGACGACATTACTCTTAAGTGTTACCTAGAGGCACCATAGATACTGAACGCTACTAAGGTTTTTTATTTTTCCAACTCCTCTTGTTTAGTTGTCTAACTAAGAAATTGAACTTGGAATTCATGAATCTTAAGTAAAACAATATAATAACACAATTATGATAAAGAAACTATTATATACAAGGAATTATCACTTGAAATTAAAAAAACTAAGGTATAAAGTTTATGTAATTGAAAGGAACATTTACTTGAAAATGAAAGCAAACATTCAAATTCCTTGAAGGAAAAACTAAGATAATAATTAAAACTAATACATGAAATTACTCAATGCTTGAAAACTATGATAGTTGTAAGAGATAACTTATAAAAAAGATTGATTGACTTGTAAGATACTAGTTGCTTTGAAATAAACTATTGCACTTTTAATTTTGAGACCTAATACTTGAAAGTTACTAAATTGCTTGGAAGAAATAAATAAATTAGATTATTAAACAACAAGACTTTAGAAATGAGTTTAATACTTACTTGTTTGAAGGGAAAACTATTTAACAAGAAGCTTAATAACCACGTTACTTTTAATTACCAATGTTTGAAAGTAAGATTTGAAGACAGTCTAATTACTTGCTAATTATCCAATATAAATAAGGTTCTAAAATCAATCTACTACTAGATACTAATGCCAAATCAAGATTATAAAGAGATAACTAACTATTTCTTCCACTTGAAGTAACGTTAACTTTATCATTAGATCTTTTGTACAAATAATAACCTTATCGATTTCAAGTTCTTAGAAGTGAGCTAATATTTTCTCCTAAAATTTTGTTCAAATAATTTTTTTTTATTTAATTTCCTAACTGAGTGACCATAGGATAGGTTTCTTGAAAGCTTATCTTCTTGATTAAGATAAAATCCAAAAAGAAAATCTAACTTAATTCAACTTCCCAACTAAGTTTTATCAAAAGATGAGTATTTAATTTAAGTTTGGCCAAATTGCTCAAACTATCTTGGTTTTCATGAATTGAAATTATTTGGTTTTCAAATAGACTTTCTTAGCATCTTGAGTGTTAATTAGATTCATCTATACAAATTAATTTTCAATATAAATGTAACTTTTCCTTCTACTAGTCTTATGTTTCTTTATAGCTAGAAGGTAAATGTTTTCAAATATTTTTTAACTATTAATAGATTTGGCTATTTTCAAATGCCTTGTCAATACATCTAACCACT
Organism: Cryptomeria japonica; assembly: GCF_030272615.1. Lineage (NCBI taxonomy): Eukaryota > Viridiplantae > Streptophyta > Pinopsida > Cupressales > Cupressaceae > Cryptomeria > Cryptomeria japonica. Next base: position 420,235,515 of record NC_081405.1, on the reverse strand, counting down.
TATCTCCTAAGACTAAGTAGTTTCTATATCATGATAATTAATTGATTTCCATATTCTTTTCCCAAAATAATTCCATGCAAAATGATAAACTATCATAGTGGGGGTTACATGCATATTAAATTTGAATTTTGAAATTCTTTCATGCAAGGCATATTTCTTACAACTTGTCATAGTGGCGGTTACATTTGACCATGCATTTAAAATCTGAAATTTTAATCCGTTTCTAGAATCTTCTCTTTTCTCCTACACCATGTGCTCAATTTAGAATATTGAGAGAATAAATAATTTCCCAAATAATTTATTCAATCTCACGTGCGAGTCACCACTTATTAATTCTTCTTTAAAAATAATTCCATCCTTATTCAATTTTTTCATCTCTATTACTCATAAGATTAATAATAATAATAGTGACGACGATGATAACAACAACAACAACAACAACAACAACAACAATGACGAAAACAACAACAACAACGATGACGAAAACAACAACAACAACAACAACAATAATAATAATAATCACCTACCAAAATAAAATAAAATAATAATAATAACAAGTCTAATTAAGATTAGAAAAGAGGGTTATGATAATCCGCATATCTCTCTTTGGTAGACTCAATGAATGTGAAGTTTAAGGGGATATGTAGATGAGAGGGCATCAATGAAGAGTTTGATTGTAGTAGCATATCCATAAAACCAATCTGGCTACAATTGTGTTGCTACTCAAATGAATCCAGGGCCTTTTGTGCGATATGAAATTGATCAGCCCGTATCTCCTCCTTTACAATAATAGAGTAATCTGTTGGTGGTTCATGAACATCCGTAGAGTGATGAGAATGTTGTGAATGTCCTAGCATTTGAGTCGATGCTCTAGCCTATGAGTCTCTAAGAACCTCTTGTCTAACCTCACCCAATGGTATTTGAAGTCTGGATGAAATGAAATAGTATGCATGTAGGAGGTCCTCAGCCAAATACTAAGACATCTATATATGTTGAGAAAATCCCAAGATAGCTGCTATGTCCTATGGTGTAGGGATACTGACAATAGAATAATGATCATTAGCCTCTCCATGATTAGATGATGCACCTATGGATGGTCTCAACTGTAGTCGAATCATCATATATATACCTAGCCTATCAAAAGAAATGGTAGATGTTGAAGTTGCAATATCTCCAATGGTGTCAATTGCTTATCTCTGAGAAATAATCACTACTCGATCTGCTGTGGGGGAAAGGATGGGGATATCACAAGAAATTTGTGACCAACAAACCACCTATGTGATGGTGCTTGTCTTTCAGCCCTATGATATGCAACTCGATCAGCCACTCTACCTCACTCCTATCCAAAACAGCCCAAAAGGTCAAGGTAGTTGACCTGCATACCTAAGAGAACCTTAGCGTACACCTACTAGGAAAAGTATAATGGTATCTGGTCATTATTAGGATAATGACCATGAGAAACTAAGAAATGAGGATATATTTTCTTAGCCACTTCCTCATCTATGAATCGTGTCACTTGATATCCTCTAACCTTGTTCTTTTCCTGTATTGAGGAAATAGTTACTATTTAATAATTTCCTTGGGGACTCCCCTCTGGACATCCTCCAAGAAAACATCACCTAAGATCTTAGACCTCAACTACCTAAATATGGTGTCCACAACATGGGGGCATATTGAAGGAAATATAACATCCTAGAAAAGCCATCTGAGATCAGTATGCGTAGCCAACATCCAATACAAATGCACACTATTATGCCATAAAGTAGAATCAAGCATAATTTATTTCCCACATTAACCCTTCGAGGAAAGTGATTGCAATGTAATATCTTGATATATCAAATAACAGTTTCAACAACATGCATACATTTAGATTCAACAACATAGAATCATAAAATAGAAGAAAAAGGCAAAATAATTTAGAACATAGAATTATCGTTGGGATAACCCTTTCGGGTAAAAAATCCCACTCTCCAAAACTAGAGAGCCATTGGATTATTCAAAGGAAAAATATAGTTATTACAATCTTTAGGATCTAGGCCTTTACATGGAGATTTACATCCTACTCTATCTTGTAGAAAGTCCAAAAACATAACCCCTGTAATAATGGATGTATAAATAGAGCTCAACACAAAGAGGTAGGTGCCCATGGCTTCGAAAACCATCTTCAACACCTAAGAGGTAAGTTGTGTCACAAACAATATCTTGCTAATCCCATGACACGTTGCTCATAGCAACTTCCAAGGCAACAACACCTATCTCATCCATAATGGCCATCTTTACAAATACAATGTAAGTCCAACATAGAAAGTATCATGACTAGGAATAGGCGCCTTCCTTACCTCACACCATTTGTTAAAAGTGAACTCCACTATAAATTTCAATAGCTAAAATACAACTCCAATGCATGATAGAAGCTGAAAATGAAGACTCTTTAGTCAATATAGGAAATTACCAAATCAATTCCCACTCCAATATAGCATCTTCCAAGTGGTGCCAACTTCCTAGAAAATAAGGAATATGCATGCCATCTCATCACCTACCATGTAGGATGCAATCTTGCCAAGAGGTCCTACAAAGTGAATGACACCTTAGGAAGTTTATAACTTAGGATAAATCAATTAGGCAACAATTAAATAAATAATTTGACATGTTAAGACTCTAAGGTTGAGACCCCTAAATCCCAACATTCTCCCACTTGTCAAAGATCTGTCAAGAGTCTACAATACCAACTTTTTAGGAGCCGGAATGATGAAAACACATCATCATTTCCATCCATTAAATCACATGAATCCTAAACCCACTCTCGTTCTCCAATCAAGACATCTACATCCTTGATGTCTACCATCTCAGGCCTCCAATGTGCCACCTATGGAAGTGTAGCATCCTAAAATTGCACCCCTTACAATTTCAACCATATTTAGGTCTTCACCTTAGTTTTTGTGCCCCTTGGCTTGATTGAAGACCTGATTATGCTCATACACATCACAAACATCAAAAAATAGATTGGAACCCCCTTAGGCACCTTGATCCTGACACAAAATAGGGTAGGACTAGGGCGTGGCACCATGGTCCTCCCTAAAATGGGCCATCTTTAAACCCTTTTTCACATTTCAAATTTGAGCAAAATTTCCCTCTTCGTGTTAGCTCATGTCAAAAAATTAGTTAATTTTCTCAATGAGCAAGTATATAAAGAGGATTTCCCCTCTCATTTGAACATCCAAAAGAATCTATCAATCACATGAGCAAGTATTAAGCACACAAGAGTCTTCATTAAAGCCATGGAGCAACAATAAAGTCAAGATTCAAGCATTGAAGTGGAGATCTACATCCTATTTCATGAAACCATAATTCCATGTGGAGGCAAGAAAAACTTCACAATGAGGTATAATCATTCAATTTTTCAGTCATAATTTAGCATCTCCATCAAAAGGAGAACCTTTCCTTTTAGTCATTTCAATTACATTTATCTCAATTTCATGGTTATTTCCAAAATTGGGGTTTGACCTAAGGAAAGCCCTTATTCCCAACCTATTTACCTTTCTTTATGTGTGTAGGAAACATGTGCACAACTATACTTCATAGAATAAGTTTCAAACACAGAGACAAAACAAGCCTTTTTGGTGTGTGGAAAATTCAGAGGAATGTGTTGCCATGTCATAGTTCCTACTTTTTGGGGCCATTTTCGTAGGGTAGATTTGAATTAGCTTATATTACTCAGATCCAGGTGCATGACAAAATCCTAAACCTATAGCTCAGTATTTTCTCAGTTTTGTCAATTTCAGCATGTTACCCTTAATCAACATTTCAACTTACAAAAGAGGGAAAAACACATCATAATCAATTAATCCACTTAGTATTCAGTTTTTATTTGATTTGTGACTGAATCTAGTGGATTCCTCCCCTCTTTTAAATTTAAAGGAATTCCTTCCCTCCAAAAGAGAAAATTGATTTGGTGATTTCTCCTTCTATGTTGCAAGTTGCCAAATCAAATTTTCCCCTTTACATTTCGGTGAACCTGACGTGTCTTATTCTTACTTCTAATTTTCATTTTCAGATTTGATTCATATGCAATTAATTAATTCATATTTGAAATCATTTAAAAAAAAAGAAGCTTATGCACTTAATTGTTACATCACTTTCATAACTAGTGTTCACTTTTACATTTTGGTGAACTCGACTCCTTACACCTTTAATTCTAATTTTTGTTTTCAGATCCGAGTGTGTATGCAATTTACAATTCAAATTTTCATTTACAAGTTTGATTTCCTTGCAAATTTTAAAAATTTAGAGGTCAAATTCACCAAAACCCTAATTTTTAAATTCAAAATTGAGCTTGTGATTTGTCTAAATTGGATTAATTATTTCAGCTCTGAGTACTATTCAATTTTACAATTCAATTTTTCATTTACAAGTTCAATTTGCAATCAAATTTAAAAAATTAAGTGGTTTATTGCAAAAACCTTATTTTTTAATTTTAAAATTGAACTTGTGGATTGTCTAAATTTTGAATTAATCATTTCAAATTTGATTCACTTGTTTCAATTTCAAAATTTAAATTTTCACTTGCAAGATTCAATTTCAAATTGAAATTAAATTAAATTAAGTGGTTAATTTAAAAAACCCTAATTTTTAATTTAAAAAAATTGAGCTTGTGGGTTGTTTAAATTTTGAATTTCCCTCTTCACATTTGATTGATAATTTCAATTCAAAATTAAAAATGCAATCTTGGATCAAATTTCAATTTCAAATTTAAATTTTAAAATTAAGTGGTTAATTAAAATCCCAATTTTTAAATTTAAAATTAATCTTGTGCGATTTCCAAATTTCCATCTTAGATCTAATTTTAAATTTAACTTTTGAAATTAAGAGGTTCTTTTTACAAGGCCCTAATTTTAAATATAAATTTTTTGTGGACAATTTCAAATTGAAATTTTAAAATTAAGCCGTACTTTTTTTTTTTTCAACAAAAGTGGATTATTCCACTAAACTTTTTTATTAATATTTTTTATTTTTTACATAGGATTCAAAGAGCATACTGGAGGAAAGAACCCTGGGAAGAAAACCTTCGGTCACAGCTCATAAAATAAACCTATAGTACCTAATGGATCAATTTATACACCCCGCCCAAAACCACATACAAAATGTGGTCACAACACATATAATATTAGTTTTGCATAGAGCCCATATGACAATTTGCCAAAAAAACCCATCGGATAATTTTCAAATGTAGACTCCACAACTGCTATCAATGGAAGAAGACAAAATTTTCCAAAGCCCTGTGCCAAATCCCATGAGCCAAAAACCTTCTTGCCAAAAAAGAAAGTATCAAAAAACCTTTGGAAAAACATTATTGTATCAAATACCATGAGCTCGAACTCTCCTCTAGACAACGAACATGAATACTTGAAATGAAAGGGGAAAGCAAGAATAATTATCATCATAAAATTTTACATCAACATTACTCTAGAAAATCACATAACTATTGCTGCAAACCTTCCCATACCCTAGAAGGAATTCCTCAAAACCCACCTCTCGCTGATTAGCATTTCTATCAATGGCTAAATTTTCCAAATAATCTACAATCTTATTAACTTCTCTGTAACAATGGGATACCAAGAAAGATTCAAACAATTCTAATTTTTGTAAAATGGGATCAAGTATATACTGCAAATTCTAACAATTCAATTTCTATTTCATAACACATTGAATAATCACCATAGAATCACATTCAATTATTAAGTCCTTAATTCCCAGAGAGATTGCCATATCCAATCCAAAAGACAAAGCATGAAATTTCACATAATTGTTAGTTTTAAAACCAATAGCATGACACTTAGCTCGAATAAAATTTGCATTGTGATCATAAATTACCATGCCTACCCTAGCCGGCCCAGGGTTACCAAGAGAGGCCCCATCAAAATTTAGTTTAAAGTGCCCCTACGGAGGAGGTTTCCATCTAGTAGAGCATCTCTTACCTATTGCATCATTGTTTTTTAAAATTGAACCATGAGAGGGTAAAACTGACAACATCTTCCAAACACTAGTAACTCTACTATCCTAGTGCGAAAAAGAAGTAAGATTTTCCAAATTCTTATAAATAAACAACAAAGCAACCTCAGAGATTGAAGACTCAATTTTCAATAGAATCTCAGACATAGAACTTGTTTTTTTAAATGTCTTGTTGTTTCTCTCTAGCCAAACATTCCAAACCACAATAGATGGAGATATGATCCAAAGGCATGCATAAAAAGATGAGGCAAACATAAAGGGCCAAGATCTAAAATGGCAAATGAGATCCTTAACAATAACAAAGGATATATTTAACTTCTCAAACAACCAGTGCCAACATTCATAAGCGTAAAGAGAAGGGAAGAGAAGGTCTCATTTGGTGTTTATGGACCAACTACTAAAGAAGACTTCAAAGATAGGTGGAACTTCTCTACTACTACTACTAGCAAAGAGAAGGGAAGAGAAGGTCTTGTTTGGTGTTTTCCTCCTTAGGGGTGGATTAAGGCTAACTTTGATGGGGCCTCTAAGGGGAATCCAGGTAAAGCTGGATATGGGGGCATTGTCAGGAATTTTGCTGGAAGTTGCTTAGTGGTGGTGGCTGGTCCTTTGGGGAGTCAAACAAGTCATTTTGCCGAAGCCTCGGTTGCCCTGAACACCTTAATTATAGCCAAGAATCTTAATCATGATAAATTATGGCTTGAGGGAGACTCACTTGTTTGAAGGGGGAGTCGGAGCCATCATGGTCAATTGAAAATATTATCATGAAAGCAAGGGAAATTATTGCTAGTTTTAAAGATATTATAATTCAACATGCCTTAAAAGAAAAAAAAATGGTGGCAGACTGTCAGGCGAACCTAGGTGTTAATTCTAATTCCCAAATGATTTGGGATGGGGAAGATGTCAACATAAACATTAAAGAGCTCCTTAGAAAGGACAGATATATGGGGAGGGAAGGACCCCATAATCATGACAGAGAATATGAATAATTTATGCCTTGATGGAAAGGTAATTATTACCTGGCAAAGTGGCAGATCCCCAACCATTTCTTATAATACGCCACACACTTTGTGGGTCACCCAGTTCAAAATCTTGAGTAACTATAGGAAAGAAGTGCTGAGTTTGCAGAGGAACAGAGCTGATAATCCAAATTCAAAGATGGGAGGAGATTTAAGGATGGAGGAACCAGATAATACATCAACATGGAAAGCGATGCCGAAAGTGTGGGCAAAGCTGGAAAAAGGGTCCCTCACAAGATTTATGGAGAAGCTAGTGGATTATGACAAAGGTAGGGTTAATCTCGTCGTTTCCAAAATTTCTGAAAATTGGTGTAATGGATCCTTTAAAGTCTATGGGGTTAAGTTCAAGTTGGATGTGGGCCTCATAGCTACTGTGATTGGCATGCCCCATACTGGGCTTAATTTTTTTAGAGACCTTAATGTTTCCAACAACACAGTTAATTTGTTCCCGTGGAAGGAAAAAGGGGGATAGAATTGGCAAAGCCACAAGGGGGTTACTATGAAGCTGCTAATATCAAGAAAATCTAGGGCTAGGTTTTGAATGCTATAATGGAATATATCACGGTTGAGGGCTGATTCTCTAGGGCTCACACCTACCACTTTGTTCTTTTAAACCATTTCAGACATGACCAAAAGGAATCCCTGCCCTACTACCTTTTCAGGTCCCTTTCCAGGTTTCTCAATAAACACAGTAAGAATCCCTCAAGTTTGGTTCTCCATTGCAGGCTTTTGCTGCTCATTTATGAGCACTGTAAAACCCTCACCCTGCTAGAAAACAAGAGGTTATCTGCCTCTCTGGGAAAGAGAAAGATGGAGGGAGGTGATTCTGGCAAGGAGAAGGCATCTTCTAGCAAAAAAAGAAAGAGTGCCCCTGGGATGGAAATAGAGGAAATTGAAAAAGAAGGCAGTGAAATGGAGACAGATGATTCTGATGGTGAAGATGACTGGAAAGATGAGGAGGTGGGTATTGAGGAAGAAAGTGGTGATAATGAGTCTGACAATGAAAGCCCTATCCATAGTGACTGCCCTGGCAAAGACAACAACCATCCTATGGAGGATGTGGATTACAAGGATAATGATGAAATAGATGAAAATTTTGAGAGGGAAAGGAACAAGGAACATGAGAAGGATATGACTAAGGACAGTTTAAACGAGGACAAGGAAAGTGCGGATAAAGGGTTATTCCTGGATAACCTTAAAAAACTCACTGAGGCAAGACTGGATTATGATAGATGGACCTATGAACTCTTGAAGAACCTAGAAAAAAAGGAGAAAAATATAGATGAGAAGAGGGAGAATGATGATAGGGAGAAGATAAAATGGAAGCAGGATATGGAGGAGAAGGTTAAATCATTGGAAGAAGGGAGAGAGGCCATGAAAAATTTGCTGGGCATTATCCTGAATATCCTATCAGCTGTCACTAAAAACTTGAAGGATATTGCTAAGGTCTTTGATCATACCAGATCTCCTAAACCGATGGTGGAACTTGACATGGATGATGAGAATATCTAGATTGGCAGTGGTGAAGCTACTCTGGTTGGTGGTGCTGCTAAGAGGACCAAGGCGAGTGTCAAGAAAGTTGTGGCTGCTTCTGCTAAGGATCTCCCAAATCTTAGGGATAACATCAAAGATCTACATGGGATTAGCAACACCCTGGCTAATGCCCTGAAAAAATCAATTAGTTTCTCTTGTTGGGTCTGGCTGGTTTTGCTAGCTTTGTGGGGCTTTAGTCGGTTTTCTATGGTTTTTTGCTATCTTTTTGTTGGCCTGTTCCTTTTTGTCTCTTGTTGCTTTTTCTGTTAAGCTCTATTTGTAAAGGGTTTCAGGGCCCCTTCAAAACCTATTTTTACCTTAATCAAAATTATTCATAAGCATAATCACAATGTAGGAACAAGTGTGAAGAAGATTCCAAATTTTTGTTACAATGGACACAAGGGAAAATAACAGCAATACCAAGCCTATCTAGTCTCATGCCTATAAGGACTCTGTCCTAAACTACCAACCAAGCAAAGGCTCTAGCTTTAGGAAGACAAGCCAAATTCCAAAACAACTTATAAGGCCAAGATGATAAATCTTTAGCAACCATAAGAGAGTTGTAACCATATTTAACAGTGTACTTACCAAAAATATTCTTTGTCCAAATAAGTTCATCCTTATAAATAGAAAGAAATACAATTCTATCCCCCCAAAACTTCTCAAAATCTAATTTCATACTTTGATCAATATCTAAGAAATCAATCAACTTCCATCTAGCTAGCTTAAGGGGTCCACTAGTCACAATTTCAAAATAATCTGCTACAAAAACACCCCAAAGGGAGGAAAGAACAATGATCAGAGGAGACCAATCCCTAATATTCACCAAAGGTGTGTGTCCGTTCCATACTTCATCCCAAAATCTGACCTTTCTACCATTATGAACAATCCATGAGAGATGAGGCAAAATAACTGATCTACATTTACAAAGGAAATTCCAAATAGCAGAACTCAAAGGCAAATTTGAGACTTTAAAAAAGTACCCTCTCAGTCCATTATTTAAATATTTGGCAAACATAATCTGTGCCCATAAGGAGCTAGGCTTGTCATATAATTTCCAAACCAACTTAGCACCTAAGGTTAAATTCTGATTCTCCAGACTCTGAATTCCTGTTCCCCCAAGTTCCTTAGGCAAACATACCTTATCCCATGCAACTAAAGGGAGTTTCTTCTTGCCATCTTTATTATTGTTCCAAAGAAAATATCTAAGAGTATCCTGTAAACTAACAATAGCCACTTTTAGAGACTTCAAAACAAACATGAGATATATGGGAACAACATTCAAAATATACTTGATGAGAACAATTTTACCTACCAAAGTTAACCATCTACGATTCCATGAGAGAATTCTTTTAGAAATGACCAAAATAATCTTATCCCAAAAACCAATCTTATCTTGCTTAACAAAGAAAGGAATCCCAAGGTAAGTACATGGAATATTTCCAATCTCAAATCCACAAAAGGATTGCAACCTATGCTGAACTAGTTGTGATGTATTAAGGAAAAAAATCTTTGATTTATCACCATTCACTTCCTGACCAGAAAATGATGCATAATTCTGTATTATTCCTTTAATCACTTTTTCCTCAACTAATGAAGCATGTCCAAATAATAGAGTATCATCTGCAAAGAGACAATGAGAAATAGTTTGGGGAATATTCTGAATCCTTATACATTTCCAAAGCCCCCCCACTTTAGCAGCCCTAATAGCCCAACTAAAGGTTTCAACTAGGAGAATAAACAAAAAGGGAGAAAGGGGATCTCCCTATCTCAAACCCCTAGAGGAAGTGAAAAAACCACAAGGAGAACCATTAATTAAAACTGAGAATCTTGCAGAAGAAATACATGCACGAATCTATTTGACCCAAGCCTTGGAAAAACCTAACTTCTCAAGAACAACACATAAAGCCCCCCACTCTACTCTATCATAAGCCTTCATCGTGTCTAGTTTAAGTATCATGGCCGAGGTTCTTTGGGTGGAAATAAAATTCAGCACCTCATGTGCTACAATTTCACCCTCTATTGTCTCTCTTCCGGGAACAAAACCACCTTGCTCCAATGAAATGATCCTAGGTAGAATTTTTGCCAACCTAAGAGAAATTGCCTTCATAAATATCTTATACAAAGTGTTACATAAAGGGGCGAAAGCCAACAAAAGTCCTAGTATCCTCTTTTTTAGGAATAATTGCAATCATTGTAGTATTAAGTTCTTTTAAAATAGACCTACTTCTCCTAGCTTCCTCGAGAGCCAATAAAATATCATTTCCCACAAAATCCCAACATTTCTGAAAAAATAAAAGAGTAAAACCATATGGTCCCAAAGCTTTATCTAGATTCATGGCAAATACAACACTCTTAACTTCTTCTAAGGAAACGGGAGACATCAACATCTTATTGTCTTCCAAAGATACTAAAGGAGGAATATTAGATATAATATCATTGCTGAGATTTCCATTTTCCGAAGATGATAATGATTTAAAAAACCTAACTGCCTCTGAAGCAATCTCCTCTGGCTCTGTCAATAAATTCCCATTTTGACACTGAATACAAGATATCCTATTCTTACATCTTTTAATCTTAGTTGAAGAATGAAATTTTTTTGTGTTCCTGTCACCATCTGAAAGCCATAACTCTCTATATTTCTGTCTCCAATAGATTTCCTCTCTAGCTAACACCTCCTCAAGCTGTAATTTTAGTGACTTCAATTCATCAAAAACTTATGGCACCATACCATGTTTAAGCACATGAGTATTAAGACACTCAATCATATCTTGAATCCTTTGTTTCTCCTAAAAAATGTTCTTAAAAGGCGAGATATTCCATTCCCTAATATTCAATTTCAAATAACTTAACTTCTTAGCAATCTGAAACATACAGGACCCAAAACAAAAAAGGAGCAAAATTCCACCATTTCATAAGTAGAGGCAAAAAGGAAGAATCCATAAACCACATGGGCTCAAATTTAAATGGAGACTTAAAAGAAGCCCTATCCTCAATAACTGAAAGGGAAATTGGAAAATGATCAGAACCCGAGACCGGTAGAGTAGAGGAAAAGAATTCAAAATCTGAATCAATCCAATTCTCAGATAACAAAAACTGATCTAATCTCTCAGCAATCTGAGAAAAATCCCTTCTCATGTTTGTCCATGTGAAAACCCCATTCTGAGACTTACAATAAAAAAGGCTCATATCAAAAATGAAATCCCCAAAGTCATCCATAATCCTTTTATTAGGGAAAACACCTCCTCTTTTCTCATCTAAATCAGTGATAGCATTAAAATCACCCTTGAAGATAATAAAGGAACCATGTTTTAAGGGAGAGGAAATCCTCTTTAATTCACCCCATAACTTACTCTTCCCTTGAATTCTTGACGGTTAAAAAACCAGAATTTAACCTTCGAAATCTTTCTTATAACTAAAGTCAATATCCAATTTGTAGAAAATGCCACTAACTGTACCTTAATATTATAATTATTCCAAAGCAGTGCCAAACCTCCTAAAGCACCACAAGTAGGAGAAGAAAGAAAATTCCACCTTCTCCAAGATGAAAAAACCAAATCAACAAACTCCTTTGACAACTTTGTTTCTTGCAACATAAAAATATCACACTTAATTAAGTCCATCTAGGACTTAATTAAGCATCTCTTGTTAGGGGCATTTAAGCCCCTAACATTCCAAGAAATAATTCTCATTGTCCTCGAGGGGAGGCCAAAGCTCCCCTCTTCCCATTAATTAGATAATTTTTGCTTTCCCCAAAGCAATCTTGCAAATTACGTTTCACAATCCCTGATCTTGTCACAGGAGGACTAGTCACAAATCTTTTACTCCTCTTTATTTTTACACTTACAGGAGCTATGCGTGTTTTCTTATGCCTACCAAGAGAGATTGAATGCCTCCCTTTCCCACCAATAGGAGAAAGGGATAATGTCTTTTGAATTCCAGCATCAATTTCCATTTGAGTCTTAAGATTATTTGGAGGCCTACCTCTCCTAGGAGAAACCACCGATGCTGAAAAAACCAGAGTTGTTTGGACAATTGGTAAATTCTTGCATGACTTTGGAGAAGCCAAGATAATTGGATTATCTTCAAAACCCAACTCTATTGTAGCCAAAACTGCAAAAGGATTAGCAGATGCAGAAATTGGAAGGGTCGAGTTTATACCCCCCAAATCATTCTCAATTGAACAAACAACTCTATCTTTAATACCCTCATCCATTTGATGTGCATGATTGTTAAAAATATCATTTACTTGCTGAACCAGATTCTCATCTGGCATAATAATAGGGACAACCTTTGATGGATTACTATTCCCTAAGGAAGATTCATTAGCCATATTAATTTCAACATTTAGAGGGGAATTATTAGACACCAAATTCTTAATTTCCTGAACTAAAGAAGCATCATTAGGAAAACCTATGGCAAGTACCTGTTTAATAGTTTCCATATCAACCACTACATTTTTATCTAAATTCATATTCTTTGAAGAATCCAAAACCTCCTTTTGAGTGCATGAAGACAAATTTTTGTCCTTACCCTTTGTGTGATTATTTGGCATCTTAGGGTAATCTATCATCAATGGATGATCTACTTCATTCATCGGGGGATTACCATCCACTATACCCCCGTTATTAGAAAAAGTCTCCAGTAAAGACGAAAGTGAGACCGAACCCGAAGTGTGATCATTTGGTTTCCTAGAACTATGACATAATGGATTTTTTTCAAGATTAATGTGACCTATTTCTACCAATTTATGCGAAGATACATTTTCCACATCCTTCAACTGAAGGTCTCGTTGACAAACTATCTTTATTAAGGGATTTAGGGACAGAGCCAACAACTTGCTAGTTTTTCTTAAAATCCATAAGTAATGGAGCATCCAAAAGTAAAGGAGACTTAAGAAGCTTCGTATCTAATTTCTCAATTGACTGGTACCAAATACCATCATGAGACTTGATATTACAAGTACGGGGGCAAACATTATTAGGGTTAATAAGAACACAAATTTTTACTAGAACCTCCCCCTCCACAAAGTCCATTTTAGATGTTAAAAAAGTTCCAATAGTATTTCCAAATTTCTCAAGAACATCTGGATCCATAAATTCAAAAGGAATTTTAGGTAAACCAAACCAGAAAGGAATAAGTTTCGAACTAGACCAAGAAGGAACAAAAAAAGGTTTCCAAGCCGCAATTGAAATTAAATGTTTTCCAAACCAATGATGCGAAGTTCTTAATACCTCATCTCTGAAAGAAGGAGAATCAAAGACAATAATAAAAGCATTCACAGACAATAACTGAAAATAATTCATATCCCCCCATCTTTTTTGTAATTTATGATAAAGCTTTAACAAACTAATTTGATCACCCCAAATTTCCCCAGAAATAGCATTCGTATGCAAACAATTTTCTTTCTTATCGACATAGGAACCCAAAAGATTGATACAAGGGATAGGAGCCCAAACCTGTGATGAAGCAACCTCAGGTAGAATAGGATCAGTAGGTATCTTACTTACCTTTTCCAGACTAGCTTCCTTGAGGTTCACATTTACCTTATTTCCCACTGTCTGTGAAGAAATAGAAACCCTAGCTGCAGTCTCCTTATTTGCAAGGCCAACAACCCTAGAAAATGTTTGCTGATTTCCCAGATCCAAAGACCATTTCCTCAAAAATCCCTTGATTTTCTTCTCAAAATTCCCTTGATTTGCACCATTATTAACATGCCCTTGAGTGAATCTCCTTCCATTATTATTCTGCCTCCATGCCACACTGCGTTTGTTCCCAAAGAAGCCTTGAAAGTATTTTGAAACTGGCTGAAAAACCTTGTTATTTCCGCTCCGGTTTACCTATATCACCATTGTTAATACTTATTAGATTGCCATAATTTTTATGTCAAAGTTATACTATATACTCTAGTTGGTTATCTATTATTGATATATTCAGTCGGTATGCACAGTCTAGTCGGTTACAGAAGAAAGCAGTCACAGAACATAGTATACACTGAGCTGTCTATCGAGTATCTTTACATGTCTATCGAGCAGCAAAGATGACACACCGAGATGATATACACCGAGTGAAACATGTTACCAGATTCATTGAACCTAGACATGCATATGAAAACGTGTTACAAGATCAAGGCACATCTAACCGTTATCACATTGGAAATTGCACTTAAAGATTGTGTATGATTTTGAGGTCATTTAACCAATGAAATAATTTGCATGGTTATTCATTCAATAAATCATGTTTGTAAGATCGAAGCAATGAAAGGATCACCATCATAAGAGATCTATTTATACAGCATGAGTTAAGAGTTAAAGAGGTGTGTGCATGAGTGTAAGAAGACTATTACAGAGACACAGAGGTCACCGAGAAGGTTTTCAGAGAACAGTTGAAGAACAGAGTAAACAGAAGGGTTTACCGAGTTACTATATGGGTTACTGAGGTATGCTATAAGCAAGGTAATCTTATTCTGAGCACATAGAATCTGCTATAACATTCCAGATGTAAAGTTACAGATATTTGTAATAATTTTATTGTAATATTTTGAAGTTGTAAGAGAAACCTTTAACAGGGTAAAAGACTCTAATCAAGTCTATAAATTGTAAAGCCTCTAACTAGGTGCAAAATTTAGATGAAGTGTTGTAAAATCCTTTAGCAAGGTAGATCTAACAGATCTTGTTACTCCTAACAGGGTAAGCTATCAGAAATAGCTAAACATGTAGCTCTAACCGAGCACTCTTTATTATTGTAGTAGTGAAGTTGTGGGTGCCATCCCCACTGTAGTTTTTCTCTCTAACCAAGAGTTTCTGCATAACCAAAATATATGTGTTATGGAGTGAATCATGTATGATTGTTATCTATTTGTTTTAGCTTTATATTATGTTATTGCACTATTCGGTTTATGCATAACAATAAAGTTATTGTTGAAGAAATTTTTTGGAGTACTGATTCACCCCTCCCCTCTCAGTACATTAGCTTTCCATATTGGGCCTAACAATTGGTATCATAGCTTGAATCTTGGAAAAGGGTTTACCTACCTAAAGAGAAAGATCTTATCAATGGAAGGCTATAAACAATCTTGGAGGATTGTGTATCTACAAGAAGAGTTGGATCATGCTAATCAAGTGATTGCATACATGCAAAGGCAAATGCAAAAATCTCTGAAAGTGAGAATAAGATTATTTGATGATTTGCAAGACTCTCAAGAGTTAGTGGAACAAATTGAGACATCATCTAAGAACAGTAGATCTGAAGAACTAAAGAAATGATTGGAGTATTGAAAGCAAAGAACAAAGCACTGGCTAATCAACTTAAAGCAATGAAAAGAGAGCATGAACATTTCAGCACACAAATGACTGAAAATCTTGATGCATTGAGGACAGCTGAGGATAAAGCAAGAGATCTATAGAGAGAGAAACAACAACTTGAAGTCTTAGTATCTGATAAGAATGATGAAATCACAAGGTTAACTGGAATTCAACAAAACCTATCAGATCAACTCGGTTATGCACATCATGAAGTAATTCTGAAGAATGATGAGAATCAAGCATTGAAACTTGAAGTATCAAAGTTAATCAATGAACTTGAAACAGAGAAGAAATCCAAAGAAAAACTGAAGAAGAGTTATGAAGCATCAAAAATGTTAGATGAGCAACTGAATACAAGATGACCCAACAAAGATGCAGGACTCAGTTACAAAGGAAAAGTCTCTACCGAGAAAGGAATTCATACTACCGAGAGAGGAGAATCATCAAAGCAAGATGGAAACAAGAATAACATCAAAAGAAAGAAGCCTATTTGCAACTACTATGGAAATCAAGGTCACACTACCAACATATGCCAAATCAGAAAAGGTAAGCAACCGAATGTCAGTAAGTCCAATGGTTATTGTTACAATTGCAATAAATATGGTCACACATCTAATCAATGTAGGACAAAGTCTGTTAACAATTATCAGAAGGCAAAATTAAAAGGGTTTTGTAAAAACTACAATAGATATGGACATAGTACTGAGAAGTGCTGGCTTAAGCAAAAGAACTATATGTGGTATGCACACCGAGCAAATGCTAGAGGTTACCGAACTCACACAGATCCTTACCAACAATATTCTGCAGTACCATGGGATTACAATACAAGGATATGGTGTGAATGTTGTGGAAGATATGGACATATAAGTGCCAACTATTTTATAAGGTTTGGGATGTACAACCAAAGATCATGGAGAAATCCTGGTATGGCATGTTTTCAGTGTCACAAAGTTGGACACTTAGCTGGAGATTGTAGAGATCAACCTAGAAAAGACACTGAAGAAATAAAAGAAAAATTAAAGATGATTTGGAAAAGGAAGGAAATTATGTCAAATGAAGAAAGCACCTTACCTACCAAGTTAGGTGCACCTATTCCAAATTAATCGGTAAAGGTATGAAGGGACTGCATTATCTGAAGGTTAAAATCTTAACAGTTCCTATTCTATTATGTACTTAATTCAAAATCTACATAATTAAGATGTATTAGTAAGTTTGAAATTCTATCAAAGTCTTTTGAAGCACTTTATAGGAAGTCTGTCAAGTCGGTGAATACAGGAAACTTGTCTAGTCGGCGAATGAAGGAAGTTTGGTTACTCGGTCAAAATGGAAAAAGGAGAGTAAATCGGTTAAAGAGGAACCAAGTGCATTTAATGTTTTTGACCTAACCTGCACGGAACCCGATAAGGTATTTTGTGTAGTTAAAAGCATTTTTGTGGTCATTTTCACTTACCAAGTTTTTGAGAAAGCAGAGCAAGCAAATCTAAGGTGATCAAACCTCCTACAAAGAAAATTCAAGGTATTTACATCAATCTCAACACATCGTTAAGCTGGTTTATCGATCTTATCTAGTTGCCATTATCTGCTAAGTATAAAGCATCTGTTGTTTGAAATCCTAAAACCCTAAGGATCTTTTTGTTACTACTTATCAAATTGCCATTAGTTTCATAACCAAAGTCATACTATATTCTGGTCAGTTAGTATTACCGAATCATGCAGTCGGTACACATAGAGAAGTCAGTATGAACAGTCTAGTCGGTTACTGAATAAAGTAGTCACAGAACACAGTATTCACCGAGTTGTTTACCGAGTAAAGTTTCATGGCTACCGAGTGGTAAAGTTAGCTCACCGAGTTGATAGTCACTGAGTGAAACATTTTACTAGATACATTGAACTTGGACATGCACATGAAAACGTGCTACAAGATCGAGGCACATCTAACCATTTTTGCATTGGGAATTGCATTAGGAGATTGTGTATGATTACAAGGCCACTCTAACCTATGAGATATTTTGTTTAGTTATTCATTCGAAGAATATTTTTGTAAGATCGAAGCAATGAATCAGATCACCGCTGTAAGAGATCTATATATACAACATGATTCTAGGGTTAGACATGATATGATATGATATGATATGATATGATATGAGATGAGATGCAATGAGATAGCAGTGTGTATGCATGAAGGAAGACTATTACAGAGACACAAAGAGGTCACCGAGAAGGTTATCAGTGAATAGTTGAAGAACAGAGTAAACAGAAGGGTTTACCGAGTTTCATTATGGGTTACCGAGGTATGCTACAAGCTAGGTAATCTTATTCAGAGCACATAGAATCTGCTTTAGCATTTCAGATGTAAAGTTGTAGATATTTGTAATGATTATATTGTAATATTTTGAAGTTGTAAGAGAAACCTTTAACAGGGTAAAAGACTCTAACCAAGTCTATAAATTATAAATCCTTTAACCAGGTGCTACACTTATATAGTGTTGTAAAAATCCTTTAGTAAGGTAGATCTAACTGATCTTAATACTCCTAACAGGGTAAGCTATCAGAAATAGCTAAATGTAGCTCTAGCCGAGCATTCTTTATTATTACAGTAGTGAAGTTGTGGGTGCCATCCCCACTGCAGTTTTTCTCTCTAACCAAGAGTTTCTGCATGACCAAAACATATGTGTTATGGAGTGAATCATGTATGATTGTTATTTGTTGATTATAGTTTATTTTATGTTACTGCACTATTCTGTTTATGCATAATAGTAAGGTTATTATCAGGGAAAAGTTTTGGATTACTGATTCACCCCTCCCCTCTCAGTACATTAGCTTTCTATATTGGGCCTAACAGTTGGTATCAGAGCTTAAATCTTGGAAAAGGGTTTAACTACCTAAAGAGAAAGATCTTAGCAATGGAAGGCTACAAACAATCTTAGAGGATTGTGCATCTTCAAGAAGAGCTGGATACTGCAAATCAAGTAATTGTAGACATGTAGAGGCAAATGCAAAAATCTCTGAAAGTAAGGAGAAGATTATCTGATGACTTGCAGGATTCTCAAGAGCTAGTGGAACAAATCGAGACATCATCTAAGAACAGTATATCTGAAGAGACTGAAGAAATGATTGGAATGTTGAAAGAAAAGAACAAAGCATTGGCTGATCAGCTAAAAGCAATGAAAAGAGAACATGAACATTTCAGTACACAAATGACTGAAAATCTAGATGCATTAAGGATAGCTAAGGATAAAGCAAGAGATCTACAAAGAGAGAAACAAAAACTTGAAGCTCTAGTATCTGTTAAGGATGATGAAATCATAAGGTTAACTGGTATTCAACAAAATATGACAGATCAACTAGGTTATGCACATCATGAAGCAAATCTAAAGAATGATGAAAATCAATCATTGAAACTTGAAGTATCAAGGTTGACTGGTGAACTTGAAATAGAAAAGAAATCCAAAGAATCATTGGAGAAAAGTTATGAAGCATCAAAGATGTTGGATGAGCAACTGAATACATGAAGACTCTACAAAGATGGAGGACTTGGTTACAAAGGAAAAGACCCTACTGAGAAAGGAATTCATACTACCAAGAGAGGAGAATCATCAAAACAAGATGGAAAAAGGAATAACATCAAAAGGAAGAAGCCGATTTGCTACTACTGTGGAAATCAAGGTCATACTACCAACATATGCCAGATCAGAAAAGGTAAGCAACTGAATATCTCTAAGTCCAATGGATATTGTTATAATTGCAATAAATATGGTCACATACCTAATCAATGTAGGAAAAAGTCTGTTAACAACCATCAGAAGGGAAAATTCAAAGGGTTTTGTAAAAACTGCAATAGATATGGACATAGTACCGAGAAGTGCTAGTTTAAGCAAAAGAACTACATGAAGTATCCACACTGAGCAAACACTGGAGGTTACCAAACTCACATAGATCCTTACCGACAATATGCAGCAGTACCATGGGATTACAATACAAGGATATGGTGTGAATGTTGTGGAAGATATGGACATATAAGTGCCAATTGTTTTATAAGTTTTGGAATGAACAACTGGAGATCATGGAGAAATCCCGGTATGGCATGTTTTCATTATCACAAAGCTGGACATTTAGTTGGAGATTGTAGAGATCAACCGAGAAGAGACACTAAGGAGATAAAAGAAAAATTCAAGATGATTTAGAAAAAGAAAGAAATTATGTCTGATGAAGAAAGCACCTTACCTATCGAGTTAGGTGCACCTATTTCAAATTAGTCAAGAAAAGGTATGAAGGGACTGCATTCTTTAAAATTTAAATCATAACAGTTCTTATTTTATTATGAACAGAATTCAAAATCTGCATAGTTAAGATGCAATTAGTCAGTTTGCATACTATACAGGAAACCTGTCAAGTCGGTGTATAAAGGAAACCTGTCAAGTTGGTTAATAAAGCAAAGTTGGGTACTTGGTGAAAAAAGAAAATGGAGTAAATCAATAAAAGGTGAACCGAGTGCATTTAATATCTTGACCTAACTTGCACGGAGCCCGATAAGGTATTTTTGAGTACTTAAAAGTGTTTTTACGGTCATTATCATTCACCCAAGTTTTTGAGAAGTAGAGAAGAGCGAATCAAAGCGATCAAACTTCATTCAGAGCAAATTTTGAGGTATTTACATCAATCTATTCACACTATTTTGCTGGTTTTCGATCTAGTCAAATTGCTAGTGTCTACCGAGTGTGAAGAGTAAGTCACTTGTAAACCCTAAGGATAACCTGTCGAATTTTACTCGAGATCTCCCATGGCACCCAAGATCCAAGACCCTGTAGTTGTCCAAAATGTGGAGAAGCCATCTCTAAGGTATTCCCTAACTCCTAAAGTCGCCTCAGAACCGAATGATAAAACTACATTTTCACTCATCCTAGATCGAGTCTTATTGGTAGAAGATGTCAGATTCTTTACCAAGTGCCATGTTGAGGAACTCAGTCATGTAGAGATTAGTGACACATATGATGAGCTATGCACTGATGGCAAACCGGATAGTAAATTTGAACATATTAGAATCAAGGGATTAATTGAAGCCCTAGTTTATCCTCGTGTGTTCAAACCCCAATGGGTTAAGTTTGTATTGAGCAGAGTACATGATGATTTCATATGGCTACAAGAGCAACTGTTCAAGATCACAAAGGAAGTCATTCACCTGATCACTAGATATCCCATCTATGATCATGCTCATGAACATAAAATGATATCACAAAAGGAGCTAATTAGTCTAACTGGAGTAGAATCCGATTACCGAGGACTGAAATTAAATAATGTCACTAATGCTGAACTAAAATTTGCAATCAGAGTTATTGGTTACTGTTTCTTCCAATCTGCAAGAGAAAAAAGTGTACCATGTGCTACAGTGGACCTGGCCTACAAAATAGTAAAGAAGGGAATGAAAGTAGACTTATGTAAAGTACTACTAAAGAACTTATTTGAGAACTTGAACACAATAAGGAAGTTGAAGAAGAACAACACGGCAAACACACTAAAGTTTGGTTCACTACTTGTATGTATGTTTTTCTATTTTGAGAAGTTCTTTCCCTCAGTCGGTAAAGTAGTGTGGAGTTACACTGACCTATCACCCATCAGATCAATGATTACATCAAGAAGTTAGGAGATAACTTTAATGATATCATGGATGATTATTTTAGCAAATTCCAAGAGAAAATGCACAACAGGTACAAGATCCCACCACAACTGGTCAAAAAATACGAGGACAATATATGTTTTGAAGTCGACACTAATTATTGCTATGTAAATGTTGTTGAACCGAGGGTTCAATCATTGCAACCAATGGGTTATGAAATTGATTATGATATCACACAACAACAAATTGATGCCTATCTATCATTGCCAAGGCATGCAACTAAACTATGGTATGGAACCTATGAAGAGGTGAAGGAGAAAGTAAAAATGAGCATTGTAGTTCCTAAGGCTACAAGAAAAGCTACAAAGATGATAAAAGCTTTATCTGAGAAATTCAGAGAAGAATCCTCATCTACACCTGTCAAAGGAAATCTTGCCATTACCGAGGAAGAATCAGAAGCACAGGAGGCTGCAATAACATTGAGCACAGAGTTACCAAAGGGAAAAGTTCTAAAAAGAAAGAAACAGGACATCACAAAGGCCCTGCCGACTCCACCAACAAAGAGACCCAACCCTAGAGCATCAGCTGCATCACCGAGCAAGAAGAAAAAGACTATTGCTGCTCCTAAGGTAACTAAGACTTAAAAGAAATCTACTCAGAGACTCATTTTGGCAACAGAGTCGAGTGATACAGAGTCTGATGATGCAAACAAATTCCAGATTGTGAAGAGCAAAAAGGTAAACATTCACAGTGTTGAAAACTTTTGTGCCAATCTTAAAGAATACAGAGGATTTGCAGGATTTAGATATGTTAAGTATGAGACTAGGAATAATGATGAGAAATGACAAATTGAAGAAGCTGTCATATGTACACTTCTGAAGTTTCGGTTAGCACCATTAGAACTAGCAAAGTCACTTCCGAGTGAACTCTACTCACATATTGATAACAGGTGGAAATATGCAATGGATTTGGAGAGACAAATAAGAGAAAGAAGTCTTGTCCATTTATTTCCTGACATATCTGTAGCTGAAATTAAGGAGCATCTGATCACATACAATTCAAAATTTCTTGTGAAACAAAGAGCCTTAAAATTGATGAATGGGCTATATATTGATGTGGAGAATGAGACTAAGGCCAAGTGGCAGGAGATCTTCAAACAAAAGGATGTCGGTGAACAATCTCAAATTGAAATTGTCGATGTCACTGAGCAAGATCTAGATGTCACCGAGCAAGGTCTAGACCTGGTTGACACTATACAAATTGATGAAGATGTAATGGATGAAGCCGCACCGGAGCAGGAAATGATTGAAGGCACCACTTATGCAAAACTTGTGTCTAGTGAATCGGTCTTAGAACAAGTTTAGCCTTATCCGCTAGTGAAGCCACCAGTCCCAACCGAAGCTCCCAAGGATGCTGAACAAGTTACCAAAGGTAACAAATCTGAAGCTACAGAAGATACAAGTAACAAATCTGAAGCTATAGCAGACACAACCAAAGATCAAACGTCTCAAGCACAAACAAGCACAACAAATATTACAGCTGAGACCCCTAGCACTGAGCCATCCAAAGACACTACAACTGCTACAGGAACAGTCCAAAGTGTTGCATCTACCGAGCAACCTACCGAGGGACATCAAGCCTCACAAGCACTTGTCTTAGTGCCACAGACCAAAGGAAAAGAGAAGAAGGTGAGAAAGCATGGTTTTAAATTTGACTTATCTAAACCGATCGTGTTGCCCAATGTTGACATTTCCAAATTAAAAGGGCAAGCACTCACTGAATTTGGTGAACTATGCAAAGCAAAGGCTGAACAAGAGAAGCAACTGGCCATACAGAAAAAGAACAAGGTACTTCAAAAGGTTAGGACACTGCTCACAAAAATGCTACCATCAGCAACAATGTCAACTGATCCAGCCATCCATATTCAGTTGGATGAACTCTTTAATCAGATTGAAACATCTGGAGTTGATGCATCCAAGTACCTAAGCAAGCTCAAGGCTAAAGAGCTCACAACAAAAATGATAGAGGAAGTCCAAAAATCAATTGCTGTTGGCAAGGTAAAACTTGTCAAATTCATTGCTGAGTTGTCCCCTCAACTCAAGCACATTCTTTATTTATTCCAAAAATTGTGTACATTTTCTTTATTTATTAAAGACATCAAAAATAAAACTGATGCAATTGAGAAAGAGATCACCGATCTCTCATCCAAGTTGACCACTGAGCCTAATTCAGTTCAGAATTTTTACAAAAAGCTACAACAGCTCATGGCTCAACAATTATAACTGAGGAATGAAGAGCATAAAATTAGGATGGATATAATGACCCTTCAAACATTATTCCTTCCTCATCTCTCATCAGTCCAAGAGCAGCTCAACTGAGCTACAAGCTTATCAACTACACAAGAGGGAAGCACTCTTGATGGCTTGATATCACTCTTATTTGATATTCAAGCACATAACTCATTAATGGAAAGTCTCAAGGACTCACTCTCAGTCACCCTCATTGACGCCCGAACCAAGTATAAGACTATTTTTTATTAGTTACCACCTCCGGATGCAAAATAAGTTTTTGATGTTTGTCAAAAAGGGGGAGTAATATTATGTTACTACATAGAGGAAAGCCCAACAAAGGAGGAGTAATTATACACTTGGAGAGTAGTACAGTTTTGATAACACAATTTTGAGTATTGTATACAAGGGGAGTATACCGAGTAGAATATACAGAGCATTTAGAGCACACAAGTACATAACAAAACTGAACATGCAAAATTCAGAGTTATGTACAAGATAATGATAAGGGGAGTATATCTACATATACTATTGACTATTGTACATATTGTCAAGTATAGTCATTTTGTCAAGTATATAGTTTTTTGAGTTATGACTTTGTAAGTAGTTTTTGTCAAACATCTCAACTAATGTCAAAAGGGGAGATTGTTACTACTTATCAAATTTCCATTAGTTTCATAGCCAAAGTCATATTATATTCTAGTCAGTTAGTATTACTAAATCATGCAATCAGTACACACAGAGAAGTCAGTATGAACAGTCTAGTCGGTTATTGAAGAAAGCAATCACAGAACACAGTATTCACCAAGCTATTTACCAAGTAAATTTTCATGGCTACCGAGTGGTAAAGTTAACTCATCGAGTTGATATTCACCGAGTGAAACGTTTTACCAGATACATTGAACTTGGACATGCACATGAAAACGTGTTACAAGATCGAGGCACATCTAACCATTTTTGCATTGGGAATTGCATTAGGAGATTGTGTATGATTACAAGGCCAATCTAACCTATGAGATATTTTGTTTAGTTATTCATTCGAAGAATCTTTTTGTAAGATCAAAGCAATGAATCAGATCACTACTGTAAGAGATCTATATATAGAGCATGATTCTAGGGTTAGACATGATATGATGTGATATGATATGAGATGCAATGAGATAGCATTGTGTATGCATGAAGGAAGACTGTTACAGAGACACAGAGAGGTCACTGAGAAGGTTATCATGAATAGTCAAAGAATAGAGTAAACATAAGGGTTTACCAAGTTTCATTATGGGTTACCGAGGTATGCTACAAGATAGGTAATCTTATTCAGAGCACATAGAATCTGCTTTAGCATTTCAGATGTAAAGTTGCAGATATTTGTAATGATTATATTGTAATATTTTGAAGTTGTAAGAGAAACCTTTAACAGGGTAAAAGACTCTAACCAAGTCTATAAATTATAAATCCTTTAACCAGGTGCTACACTTATATAGTGTTGTAAAAATCCTTTAGTAGGGTAGATCTAACTGATCTTAATACTCCTAACAGGGTAAGCTATCAGAAATAGCTAAATGTAGCTCTAACTGAGCATTCTTTATTATTGTAGTAGTGAAGTTGTGGGTACCATCCCCACCACAGTTTTTCTCTCTAACCAAGAGTTTCTGCATGACCAAAACATATGTGTTATGGAGTGAATCATGTATGATTGTTATCTGTTGATTATAGTTTTATTTTATGTTATTGCACTATTCTGTTTATGCATAACAATAAGGTTATTATGGGAAAAGTTTTGGAGTACTGATTCACCCCTCCCCTCTCAGTACATTAGCTTTCTATATTGGGCCTAACACTTTTGTTAGCTTTTATCTGAAATATTCAATGGCGCCCAAGATCCAAGATCCCATAGTTGTCAAGAATGTAGAAAAGCCCTCACTAAAATACTCTTTGACTCCCAAAGTTGCTTCTGAACCGGATGACAAAACCGCCTTTTCACTCATCCCAGAGAGAGTGTTACTAGTTGAGGATGTGAGATTCTTCACCAAATGTCGTGTTGAAGAACTCGGTCATGTTGAAATCAAAGACACCTATGATGAGCTATGTACCGATGGTAAATTGAACAACAAGTATGAGCACATCAAAATCAAAGGATTAACTGAAGCCCTAACCTATCCCTGAGTGTTCAAACCCCAGTGGGTCAAGTTTGTTCTGAGCAGAGTTCACGATGATTTCATGTGGCTAGAAGAGCAACCATTTAAGATTACTAAGGAAATCATTCATCTGATTACCGGTTACCCTATCTATGTTCATGCCCGAGCCTAGAAGATGATATCACAGAAGGAATTGATCAGTTTAACCAGAGTAGAATCTGATTGCAAAGGATTGAAACTGAATAATGTCACTGATGAAGAACTAAAATTTGCCGTTAGAGTAATGGGTTACTGTTTCTTCCAATCAGCAAAGGAAAACAGTGTTCCCTATGCAGTAGTAGACCTGGCCTACAAAATTGTGAAAAAGGGAATGAAAATTGATCTATGTGAGGTGTTGCTAAAGAACCTATTTGAAAATCTCAACACCATTAGGAAGCCGAAGAAGAACAACTCAGCTAATACTCTAAAGTTTGGATCATTACTGGTATGCATGTTTTTCTATTTTGTAAAATTCTTTCCATCAGTCGATAAAGTTGTTTGGGAATTACACCGACCAATCACCCATCAGATTAATGACTTCATTAAGAAGTTAGGAGATGATTTCAATGATATTATGGATGATTACTTTAGAAAATTTCAAGAGAAAATGCATAACAGATATAGGATTCCACCCCAGCTAGTAGAGAAATACAAAAATGATATATGTTTTGAAGTTGACACGGATTACTGTTATGTGAATGTTGTGGAACCAAGGACTCAGTCTTTGTCACCAATGGGTTACGAGATTGATTTTTGACATCACAAAACAACAAATTGATGCATTTCTTACATTGCCTAGACATGCTATCGAGCTAAGGTATGGTACCTATGAGGAAGTAAAGGAAAAGGTAAAGATGAACATTGTAGTACCCAAAGCTACAAGAAAGGAAACAAAAATGATAAAGGCATTGTTAGAGAAATTCAGAGAAGACTCTTCCTCTACACCTGTCAAAGGCACCATTTCCATTACCGAAGAGGAATCTGAAGCCCAAGAGGTAGCTATAACACTGAGCACCGAATTGCCTAAGGGAAAAGTGTTGAAGAGAAAGAAATAGGACACATCAAAGGCCTCACCGACTCCACCTCTAGTAAAGCGACCTAACATAAGAGCATCTGCAGCCTCACCGAGTAAGAAAACAAAAAGTGTTACTACTCCCAAGGTAACAAAGACATACAAGATATCTACTTAGAGATTCATTTTGGCAAAAGAGTCTAGTGATACCAAATCAGAAGATGCAAGCAAATTTCAGATTGTCAAGAGCAAGAAGGTAAATATACATAGTGTTGAAAACTTCTGTGCTAATCTGAAAGAATATGGTGGATTTGGAGGATTTAGATATGTCAAGTATGAAACCAGGAACAATGATGAGAAGAGACAAATTGAAGAAGCTGTCATCTACACACTTCTAAAGTTCTGGTTAGCTCCATTGGAACTAGCTAAGTCACTTCCAAATGAACTGTATCTGCATATTGATAATAGGTGGAAGTATGCAATGGACTCAGAGAAACAAATTAGAGAGAGAAGTCTGGTTCATTTATTTCCTGACATGTTAGTAGCTAAAATAAAGGAACATCTGACAACCTACCATTCAAAGTTTCTTGTCAAACAAAGAGCCTTAAAATTGATGAATGGGCTATATATTGAAGTGGAAAATGAGACAAAAGCATAGTGGCAGGAAATATTCAAAATCAAGGATGTCGATGAGCAAGCTACAATTGAAATCATTGATGTCACTGAGCATGATCCTGATGTCACCAAGCAAGGTCCTGATGCTACCAAACAAGACCTTGCTGACACCATTCAAATAGATGAAGATGTCATGGATTCAGAGGCAACAGAACAGGAAATGATAGAAGGCACTGCATATGCAAAACTTGTATCTAGTGAATCAGTCTTGGAATAAGTTCAGCCTTATCCACCGGTCAAGCAACCTATCTCAACCGAAACTCCTTAGGATATAGATCAAGGCACTGAAGGTCACAAGTCTACAGTAGGAGAAGGTACTACTCAAGAATAGACATCTCAAGCACCTTCTAACACTGAGACTATTGCAGCTGAGACAAAGAGTACCGAGACATCAAAGGACTCTACAGAGGCTAAAGAAATCGATCAAAGTGTTGCCTCTACCGAGCAACCTACCGAGGGTCATCAAGCCTCACAAGCCCTTGTCTTAGTTCCATCGATGAAAGGTAAAGAAAAGAAGATGAAAAAGCATAGTTTTAAAGTTGATTTGTCAAAACCAATAGTGTTGCCAAATGTAGACATATCAAAATTGAAAGGGCAAGCACTCATTGATTTCGGTGAACTGTGCAAAGAAAAGGCTGAACAAGAGAAGCAAATGGCCATTCAAAAGAAAAATAAAGTACTTCAGAAGGTAAAAGCACTCCTAATAGATATGCTACCTGAAGCTACAGTATCAACTGATGCAGCCATCCACATTCAACTGGATGAACTCCTCACAAAGATAGAGACATCTGGAGTAGATGCATCAGAGTATTTGAGCAAGCTAAAAGACAAAGAGATCACTGCCAAGATGATAGAAGAGGTACAAAAAAGCTATAGCTATTGGAAAAGTTAAACTTGTCAAATTTATTGCTGAGTTGACTCCTCAACTCAAGCACATTCTTTATTTATTTCAGAAACTCTGCACATTTTCTTTACTCATTAAAGACATTAAGAATAAAATAGAGGCAATTGAGAAAGAGATCACTGATCTCTCAAGCAAGTTGACCATAGAGCCAAATTCAGTTCAGAATTTTTACACAAAGCTACAACAGCTCATGGCTCAACAATTGGACTTAAGAAATGAAGAACACAAGATCAGGATGGACATAATGACCCTTTAGACATTATTCCTTCCACATCTTTCATCCGTCCAAGAACAGATCAACTGAGCCACATACTTATCTACTACTCAAGAGGGAAGCACTCTAGATGGCTTAATATCATTATTGGCTGATATTCAAGCGCAAAATTCTTTAATGGACAGTGTAAAGGATGCACTCTCTGTCGGTCTCACCGAAGCCCAGACCAAGTACAAATCCATTTTTGATCAGTTACCACCCTTGAATGGTAATTAAGTTTTTGATGTTTGTCAAAAAGGGGGAGTAATATGATACAGTCTTGGGGGAGTAATACGAAGTGATACAGTATTGAGAGAATGGTATAGTATTCAGAGTATAGTATACAGGGGGAGTACATCGAGCAGTAAACATAACACTAAGCAAAGCACATAGAACAGATCACCGAGCATGCAAAATCAAAGTTTTGTACAATATATCGATAAGGGGAGTATATCTGATATATTATATTATTGACTATTGTATATACTATCAGTATAGTCAAATTTTGCAAGTATATAGATTTTTGAGTTATAACTTTGAAAGTAGTTTTTGTCAAACATCTCAACTAATGTCAAAAGGGGAGATTGTTACTACTTATCAGATTGCCATTAGTTTTATGTCAAAGTTATACTATATACTCTAGTTGGTTATCTATTACCGAGATATTCAGTCGGTATGCATAGTCTAGTCG
Source organism: Cryptomeria japonica (assembly GCF_030272615.1). Classification (NCBI taxonomy): domain Eukaryota; kingdom Viridiplantae; phylum Streptophyta; class Pinopsida; order Cupressales; family Cupressaceae; genus Cryptomeria; species Cryptomeria japonica. The sequence continues at coordinate 420,206,042 of NC_081405.1, read as the reverse complement.
GTTACAGAAGAAAGCAGTCACAGAATGCAGTATACATCGAGCTGTCTATTGAGTATCTTTACATGTCTACCGAGAAGCAAAGATGACACACCGAGTGAAACATGTTACCAGATTCATTGAACCTGGACATGCATATGAAAATGTGTTACAAGATCAAGGCACATCTAACCGTTATCACATTGGAAATTGCACTTAAAGATTGTGTATGATTTTGAGGTCATTTAACCAATGAAATCATTTGCATGGTTATTCATTCAATAAATCATGTTTGTAAGATCGAAGTAATGAAAGGATCACCATCATAAGAGATCTATTTATACAGCATGAGTTAAGAGTTAAAGAGGTGTGTGCATGAGTGTAAGAAGACTCTTATAGAGACATAGAGGTCACTGAGAATGTTTTCAAAGAATAGTTGAAGAACAGAGTAAACAAAAGGGTTTACCGAGTTACTATATGGGTTACTGAGGTATGCTATAAGTAAGGTAATCTTATTCTAAGCACATAGAATCTGCTATAACATTCCAGATGTAAAGTTGTAGATATTTGTAATAATTTTATTGTAATATTTTGAAGTTGTAAGAGAAACCTTTAATAGGGTAAAAGACTCTAATCAAGTCTATAAATTGTAAAGCCTCTAACTAGGTGCAACATTTAGATGAAGTGTTGTAAAATCCTTTAGCATGGTAGATCTAATAGATCTTGTTACTCCTAATAGGGTAAGCTATCAGAAATAGCTAAACATGTAGCTCTAACCGAGCACTCTTTATTATTGTAGTAGTGAAGTTGTGGGTGCCATCCCCATTGTAGTTTTTCTCTCTAACCAAGAGTTTCCGCGTAACCAAAATATATGTGTTATAGAGTGAATCATGTATGATTGTTATCTATTTGTTTTATCTTTATATTATGTTATTGCACTATTCGGTTTATGAATAACAGTAAAGTTATTGTTGAAGAAAAGTTTTGGAGTACTGATTCACCCCTCCCCTCTCAGTACATTAGCCTTCCATATTGGGCCTAACAACCATGTCCTTCCATCTGCCATTCATGTAGACCCACTGCAGAACACGAGGTGAGTCTTCCCAGCCCACATCCGCCCATGAACCCAAATGTCCTCTATCAGCCATGTCCGATCACTATATTAAATTTCTACTGAACCTGAGAGCTAACAATTGAATAAAAAAGCTCTGAAAATCTCTAAACTCTGCTGGAAAAAGTTTATCCACTCCACAAACCCAATTCAACAATCTCTATGTTGAAGTCTGGAAACCCTAGGCATGCCTTTTAATCTGGTTCTCTTCTCTAAACCTCAGATGCCTTTGATTGATTACTGGTGACCATCGCCTATGGAGTTACAAGTTTTGGTCTCACTGAAAGCCCTAGTTGCAAATTTCACACATGAATATGTTGGCGGCCATCAAAATCTTTGGTGACAGAGAAATAATTTCGGCTTCTGATTCTGGCATCCTCTTTCCCTAAACAATACCATTTTTTTCAAAATAAAATTCCTTTCTGCTACTCTTTGCTTTATCCTACCACTCTTCTTTTTCTCTGATGGTAGCAAAGGCCGATATGTCTCAGAAGATTAGGATGTCCCTGCTATTTCCCATGCCATGGGTGCGCATACAACCAAACCCTTGTTACACAACTTCCATATTGCTCAGGCAGGGAGAATGTATGCAAGGTCTATTGAATTTTTCGATTACATTGCCTTGAAAACCTTTCAACAAATTGATTCTATTTACTCCTGCAATCTAACATTCCATGAGATCACATTTTTGCACGGTACTTTAAAGTCGGCTCACTTGCCTTGAATCGGCTTCCACATTTTGCATCAATTTTAGCCGTACTTTATTTTTACAAATCCCTAATTTTAAATTTAATTTTCTTCTCAACAATTTCAAATTTTAAAATTAAGAGGTTATTTTCACAAGGCCCTAATTTTAAAATTCAATCTCTTTTGGATAATTTTAATTTTAAAATTAAGAGGTTATTGTTACATAATCCTAATTTGAAATTTCAATTTCCTAGGAGGTTGCATTATTGCTCTTTTTCCAATTTGTTCATTTAATTGAGTAGTCATTTTTCCTATAATTTTGCATTATTCAATAATTTTGCAACTTAGATTCCAAACTTCAAATTTCAAATTTCTAATTTCTAATTTCCCTCCCTTAGTGGATGAGTTTTACTACTATTATTCCAACCTACAATATTTTCATGAGAAGAAGTTGTAGAATTAAGGCTGCCCAAGGTTTAATTACGAAGGAGATGGATCCTAATTTGGATAACTTTTTCAATGAGGATATTGTTGGTTCTTCTTCCAATCCTACAAATGTCCCCATTTATCCTCATTCTTTATATAATTCTCATGATGTGGAGGAATCACTAACTGGGGTTTTTATTGACCAATTGGAGAAGATTCACAATCAATTTGAAAATCTTCAACAATGGATGAGTCAACAATACTCGAAAAGTGAAGCTCTCCAATTGATCGAAGGATTAAAAAGAATGGTTCAAAGTGATAAACTTGGTGTTGATATCTTGCGTGGTATTTCTCATATTGTTGATTCTAATATTATGCCCATGAAGAGTTGTGTTGAAGCCCTAGGCTATATACAACCTCCTAGTCAAGTTAATCATTCCATTGCTTTGACTACTTCTATGGATAGTGTTCCCACATTTAAATCAAACATCATGGCTACCTCTACACAAAATGTCATACCTATGAATGCTAGTCAAGGGGGCAATTCCTCTTCTTTCATTCCTCCTACCATGAGTGCTCCATTTTTTACCGAATCTTCTCCTATACCTACGAATGTTGGTCCAAGGGGCAACTCTTCTTTTTTCATTCCTCCTACCATGAGTCTTCCATTTGTAACCCAATCTTCTCCCATACCTACATATCATAATGTTCCACCTCCTTATTCTCAACCCCAACCTTCCTATAACAACATTCCTTCTTATTCTCAATCTCTTCCTCCATTCAACAATATTACCACTCCTCCTCAATCCAACATGTCTAATTTCAATCCTTGTACCGAAGCTACCATCAATAATCTTTCTCAAACAATGTCTTCCTTGCAACAACAAATAGCTTCTATGAATCAATTTAAGTATAATGTATCCACATTTGATATAGCAAGCCCATTATCCAATACCTTTGTCTGAGTTGTCCCTCCAAACCATGTGGAAATCTCTCAATTAGAACTTTATAATGGAAAAGGTGATCCCTTGACTCATGTTAAAACATTTCAAATTTTATGTAGTGACTTTGCTCATGACCAAATATTGTTGGCTAAATTGTTTACTAGAACATTAAGGGATAAAGCTTTGCAATGTTATTGTTTTTTGCATCCTTGTTCTATTACATCTTTTCAACAATTGGCTAATGCTTTTATTCAATAATTTCACAGTAATATTGGTCCTAAAATTACATTGACTGATTTGATGCATTGTAAGAAAGGTGTGAAAGAAAAAGTGATTGATTTTATTGGTAGATATAAGCATTTTTATTCTCAAATTTCTTTTCCTATGCCTGATCAAGATATTCAAAAGATTCATATTGTTAATTTGCAAAAAGATATTAGGGATAAACTTCTCTTTTTTGAGTTTGCTTCCTTTACGCAGTTGTGCATAGTACTTCACAATTATCATCTTACCACAAGTCAGTTGGAACAATCATCCTCTTCAATGGCTCTGAGTGATAAGGGTGAAAGTGCTCGAAAACCTTTTGTGAATTTCAAATCGAACAAGAGACTCATCAAATTCAATGACAGCAACAACACTCAAGTAAATTAGCCACAACAGGTGTGCCTCCTTTGTCCAAAGACTTTAGAAATAATTCTCTCCTCTTAATGAAACTTTGCATAGTATATTGTCTCAATTGTTACAATGGAATGTTTTGAAATTTCTCCCTATCAAACCAATTGATCCCTCTAAGACATCCTCACCTAACTTTGATTCTAAAACCTTTTGCCAATGCCATCATCAACCTAGTCATGACACTGAGAAGTGCTATTCTTTGAGAAGTAAGATTCAAGACTTGATTGATAACAATACCAAATCTTTGGCTGGTGTGAATGATAAAGGAAACAAATCAGTAGCTCCTCCTAATCAAAACCTTCAAATTTTCACTGATCCTTTACTTCCCCATTCCACTAATGTAATTGAGACTGATCATCTTTCCTTCTCTCCCAATGATGTTGGCCTTGAGTCTAATAATGTGGTGAACCTTATAGATAAAAAAGAACCTCCTAAATATCTGTGCATTACATTTGATCCTAGTGAGACTATTGAAGCACTTGATGGCCCATTATATATAACTGCAAAATTCAAAGGTATACCTTCTCGAGGAGTTTTTAATGATCCAACTTGCATGGTTAATGTGATAACTAAATAATTTCTTTATAATTTTCAATTGCATCAAGTGACATATGATGAAATTGATGTGATAGTAAAAGTTTATGATGGCTTCTCTTGTCCTGTTATTGGTTCTATCATGCTTCCTATTTATGTTGGCACTAAATGCTTAGCTATTAAATTTTCTATCATTCCTACATCAATCAATTTTGTGTGAAGTTGGGAGATCCTTGGCTCTCTTACATGAAAGCGATCGCTTCTACTATTCATTAGTGTTTGCAATTTCCTCATAATGAAATCAAAATTGTTAATCATAACATATATCAACCTACGATGAGGTGTGGAAATGTTTGCCTTGATTCTTTTTGGTCCAAATAATTCCAACCTCTTCAACCTAGAAGTGATGATCTCTTTAAATCATATCAAAAATGGAAAAATGAGATGATTTTGTCATTGAGTGAACCTAAAAATCCAACACTTATCCTTCCTCTTGATGATCATATATCACTTCTTGAGGATAATATTATTCTTCCTCCTAATGAAAGAAATAATATTATTCCCAAAGAGGAACCTATTTCTTATCCTAAAGATAAGACTATTCTTCCTCCTAAGGAAAGCGATATTGTTTTTCCTAAAGAACAACTTATTTCTTCTCTTATGGATGAGTCCACTCTTCCTCCCAAGGATAGAAATTATCCTCCTCCTAAGTATCAAGCTATTCCTCCTAAGGGTAGACCTATTCCTCCTCCTCATGATGGACCCGGTCTCCTTCTACACCTTTCATTCCTCCTTTATATGGTGCAGTTTCGCTTCCTACATCTTACAAAGAAAAATGATTGACCTCTCCTATTGTTCAACCTAAAAGACCTCAACTCATTCATACTTCCTTAAAAGAAGAAAATAAACCTATACTTCATGAACCTTAATCTTCACAACCTTCAGCTAAAACTAAATGAAATTGTTGTGCGAGAGAACACCGATGAAGACATTGTGCTAGAGCTTGTGAAATTGCTTCTCAAACCATTTCTTCTCCTAAAGCACCTATTGTTGACATAATTCCATTTTCTTCTAATGAGGATGTTCAACCTAATTCTCCAATATGCAAAATTCTTAAAACAAATGATGGTTTAAGTTCTATTCCTATTAGTGCTCCTATTTTTATTAATCTTGATGAAGAAATAGGTAAGAATGTTGCTAATGATGAAAATGTTGATCCTAATATTTCTGATGATGAATATGAATATGTTGATGTTGACAATGATTTTATAAATAATTTTCAAAAGCATTAATCCTAGCTCCTAGTAACAGACAAAGTGACTCATGATTAGAGCATGGTCCTTGTTTGGAACTTGTGATAGTTCCATCTACCGTGCTTGATATCACTCCTCTTGCATTTTTTCCACCTTCCTAAAATAATGATGAGAAATATTGAGAGGTGGATGACGTGCTTGATTAGCTTCATAGCATTGTAGATTCTCTCTCTCTCCTCTCTTGTTTGTTTGTGATCCTTCTTCTATTTGTTTCCCAATTCTTCTATTTTTTGTCCCTAGTGTTGTCTACTTGAGGATGATGCAAAGCATTGTAATTTTTTTTGGTCTCTCCCATGTTGACTCAAAAGGCACGTGTCCCTTTCTTCCATGTCAATTTTGTTTCTTTAGGGGATGAGGGCAATTATATGCATAATATATACATGATTTACATGAGTTATCACAAAAAGCATATTGACTCCAAATTTAGGTGAAACTACCCTGTGCTTTGTGTTTTGTGATCATTATCCTTTGATTTGTCCTCTCTTGGGGGCTAAATTATTGTGACAATATGTTAGTCTGGTGTATCATACCTTAAAAAAATTGCACCCAATAAGGCTATGCAATCAATTTGATGTGGGGACATACACTCCACTCAATGATTCTCTCTTGCATATCTTGATACTTAAAAGTTACTTAGCTTTTTCTTTGTAATTTTTCTTATTTTTCTTTTCATGACTCATAGTAAGAGAACCTTACTAGTTGTAGTCATGGTTCTATTTTTCTCTCTCTCACGGTCTTCCCTTTTACCTTGTCATTGAAGTGGTGAGATGCTAACGTCCACTGGGGGCTTGGTGTATCTTGCCTCCTTGATGACTTGGTGAAATTATTTTAATGTGAACCCTTTGTACTTTACCAAAAGCATGATTGACTTCATAGTCTCGCTAAAGTGGGGGCTAAATGTAGCATCCTAAAATTGTACCCCTTTGTAATTTTGAGCACGTTTGGGTCTTCAGCTTAGTGTTTGCACCCCTTGGCCTAATTGAAGACTTGATTATGCTCATACACATCACAAACATAAAAAACCTTGATTAACACCCTATTAGGCACCTTGATCCTGACCCAAAATAAGGCAGGACCAGGGCATGGCACCATGGTCTTCCCTAAAATGGGCCCTCTTTAAAATCTTTTTCACATTTCAAATTTGAGTGGGATTTCCATCTCCATGTCGGCTCATGTCAGAAAATTAGTTAATTTTCTCAACAGACAAGTATATAAAGAGGATTTCCACTCTCATTTTAACATCCACAAGCATCTATCAGCCACATGAACAAGTATTGAACACACAAGAGATCAAACAATCAAGCATTCAAGAGAAATTGAGTATATTTAGTCTTCCTTAAAGCCTTGAAGCAACAATAAAGTCAAGATTCAAGCATCGAAGTGGAGATCTACATCCAATTTCATATAACCCTAAATCCATGTGGAGGCAAGAAAACATTCAGGAGGTATAATCATTCAATTTTTAGTCATAATTCAACATCTCCCTTAAAGGGAGAACCTTTCCTTTCAGTCATTTCAATTACACTTATCTCAATTTCATGGTTGATTCCAAAACTGGGGTTTGACCTAAGTGAAACCCCTATTCCCAACCTATTTCCCTTTTTTTTGTGTGTAGGAAGCAGGTGTGCAGTTGTACTTCTCAAAATAAGCTTTAGACATAGAGATAGAACAACCCTTTTTGGTGTGCAAAAAATTTGGAGGACCGTGTTGCCACATCACGATCCTTATTTTTTTTGGGCATTTTCATAGGGCAGATCCGAATCAGCTTATATTACTTAGATCTAGGTGCATGACGAAATCCTGAACTTGTAGCTCAATATTTTCTCAGTTTTATCTTCAATTTCAACATGTTACCCTAAATCAACATTTCAACTTACAAAAAGGGAAAAACACACCATAATCAATTAATCCACTTAGAATTCAGTCCTTATCTAATTTGTGACTGAATCTAGTGGATTCCTCCTCTCTTTTGAATGTAAAGGAATGCATCCCCTCTAAAAGCAAAAATTGATTTGGTGATTTCTCCTTCTATGTTGCAAATTACTAAATCAAAATTTCCCCTTTATAGGAAGAAAGGAACAAGCCAATGTGAATATGTACTTGTTCAAAGAATGCAAGCATAAGATCCCAGTGATATCAAAGGCTACAAGATATTGCCACCCCTCCATTGTGCTCATAAGCTATAGAAAAGAATCAATAACATCAACTTCAAAGCCTGTAACTAGAACACAATTGTGAAGTAATCCTGTAGAAAGAAAGATAGAACATTAGCTAGATCAACAACCAAAATGATTGCTCCCATCCAACTGATAAACCCACACAACTAAAAATACCACCCACAACAAGTTTTAATCCATACAATCATGCATACCTCAAAGGTATACAACATCAACAAACTCATGCCACCAACTTAACCAACCCAAGAAACTACAACCTCAAGCTCCATGTCCAAAACCCATCAATGAAGACCAAACATATTCAGGAAATCCCATGTATGGGTAATGTCGAATCTAATAAGATCAAAAGGAATAATAAGTCTACCAATTACAACACATAGAAATTGTAACCATATAGTACCAAGGACCACCAACAAAGATATGCACATCCTACAAACAAAACTGTTGTAGGAAACATCTCTCTCAACAAGTCTACATAGCTCTCTCATGTTCTACACATCTGACAAAAGAAAGAGATACAAGAACCTCCATGTCATCACCCAAGTGACAACATATAACCACACACTAGTGATCACTATAGCTCCACATAGAACCTTAAATTCAAGGCCAAGTGAATCTGAACATCCAGGAAGATCACTAAGACCAAAGAGAGAAACTGCAAACCATAAACATGTAGCATGTCCTTCTACAAACACCTCTCAATATCAATTGTACCAAGTAATATCTCCTTTACAACCCCAAGATAAAATCCATAAAAACATCCAAACTTGTTCAACCTCAAGAGATCAAACATAACACATGCATCATGAATCTACATGGATGTAAGCCTCTCAAAGAAGATCAAACTACTCCATTTCCCATTTTAGGAAATCAGCCCACTACCATCCCCTATGATCATTATAAAGGAAAAAATATTCCAAGGAGATGTCCATGCTATCCATATCTCATAATGAATCCTCCAAAAGTATCTAAACACAACTCAAGATCCATGAATATGAAAGAAAAGCATAAAGAACCTGAGATAAATAATGGGCAACACCTCTCAAGTGATAAAATGTTGAGTAGGCCAAGATTGGGGAATGACAATGCTTCTCCTCAAATATTTCAAAGTCATCATGACTCATCAAAGAACAATTTCCTCATAGATCTCTATTGATCTCATATTAAACCAAGGTGGAGGCTCCTCAAACTTCCAACTAAAAATCCCATTAAGAGTAACCATCTCAACACATGTCTCTCATCTCAAGAGAACTACAACCTCACCTAAGTCTCCATGTATCCATGAGTACCAATGAATGATCAATCCATGCCAAACTCCAAATGAATCTTTTCACTCTCATGAATCTTTCAAGAACATGACCAATGCACTCAATACAAAGAGAACTCACTAGACCACTATTAAAGCTCCAAAATGCAAAGTCAAGAACCTATAATGACACCGTGATCTTACGACCCCCCTAGGAGATCATATGCTCCAATTGAACATACCATGGTCTCAAGAGAAATGTATCATGCCAAATTGTAATATGTAACCAAGAGTATACTATGACTTAACACCAACATACTCTAAACCAACATCACCTATTAAGCACCACCATAACCTCAAACTAAAGACTCTAATAGTCCTCCATGGATATGAGATGTTACACATCCTCAAATAGTATATATGAAAAAGATGGAAGAACCCTTCTGCAACAACAAGATCTAAGATTCTCTCCAAAACATCTGCATCACTAAAGAAGATCATCCATCACTAAGTGATGAATACATAGTCACTGCTAAAGCTCCCACTGAACCATGATACAAAGGTCTCCAGGCACATGACACACCATCTCCAAAATCTGAAAATCATTTAGGTCCACACACATAAAAGTGTACTGATAATCACACCAAGTGAAACCAAGATCTCAAAACCAAGGAAATACACCATGCTACACGACCCCATAACCAATTATCTAGACACTGACTTATCATCCATCCTCTCATCTCAGAGAAACCACAC